>NW_027464587.1:41222500-41522500 GCF_043290135.1 Rhipicephalus microplus | reverse complement strand
CACAACTAGAAACTCCCATCTAGACACTCCGCAACTAGGAACTCTACAACTTCAAAATCCACAACTAGAAACTCCACAACTTGAAACTCCACAACTAGATACTCCACAACTACAAACTCCACAATTTGAAACTCCGCAACTAGAAACTCCATAACTAGAAACTCCACTACTAGAAAACTCCGCAACTAGAAACTCTGCAACTAGAAATCCGCAACTAGAAACTCCACAGCTAGAAACTTCACAACTTGAAACACCACAACTAGATACCCCAAAACTACGAATTCCACAACTAGAAACTTCGCAACTAGAAATGCCGCAACTAGAAACTCTGGAACTAGAAACTCCATAACTAGAGACTCCATAACTAGGAACTCCACAACTAGAAACTCCACAACTACAGACTCCACAAGTAGAAACTCCACAACCAGAAACTCCACAACCAGAAACTCCGCAACTAGAAATTCCGCAACTAGAAATCCCACAACTAGAGACTCCACAACTAGAGACTTCACAACTAGAAACTCCGCAACTAGAAAATCCACAACTAGAAACTCCACAGCTAGAAACTCCACATTTTGAAACACCACAACTAGATACTCCACAACTACAAATTCCATAACTAGAAAATCCACAACTTGGAACTCAACAAATAGATACTCCACAACTATGGACTCCACAACCAGAAACTCCGCAACTAAAAACTCCGCAACTAGAAACTCCACAGCTAGAAAATCCACAGCTAGAAATTCCAAAACTAGAAACTCCACAACTACAGACTCTGCAACTATAAACTCCACAACTAGATAATCCTCAACTAGGAACTCTACAACTTCAAAATCCACAACTAAAAACTTCACAACTTGAAACTCCACAACTAGATACTCCGTAACTAGAAACTCCACAACTAGAAACTCCTCAACTAGAAACTCCACAACTTGAAACACCACAACTAGAAAGTCCACAACTACAAACTGCACAACTAGAAACTCCACAACTAAAAACTCCACAACTTGAAACTCCGCAACTAGAAACTCCACAGCTAGAAAGTGCGCAACTAGAAACTCTGCAACTAAAAACTCCGCAACTAGAAATTCCACAGCTAGGAAATCCACCACTAGAAACTCCACAACTAGCAACTCCCAACTAGACACTCCGCAACTAGGAACTCTACAAATTCAAAATCCACAACTAGAAACTCCACAACTTGAAACTCCACAACTAAAAACTTCACAACTTGAAACTCCACAACTAGATACTCCACAACTACAAACTCCACAACTAGGAACTCCACAACCAGAAACTCCGCAACTAGAAACTCCGCAACTAGCAATCCCACAACTAGAGACTCCACAACTAGAGACTTCACAACTAGAAACTCTGCAACTAGAAAATCCACAACTAGAAACTCCACTTCTAGAAACTCCACATTTTGAAACACCACAACTAGATACTCCACAACTACAAATTCCATAACTAGAAACTCCACAAATTGAAACTCAACAAACAGATACTCCACAACTATGGACTTCACAACTAGAAACTCTAACACTAGAAACTCCACAACCAGAAACTCCGCAACTAAAAACTCCGCAACTAGAAACTCCACAACTAGAAAATCCACAGCTAGAAATTCCACAACTAGAAACTCCAAGACTACAGACTCCGCAACTATAAACTCCACAACTAGATAATCCTCAACTAGGAACTCTACAACTTCAAAATCCACAACTAAAAACTTCACAACTTGAAACTCCACAACTAGATACTCCACAACTACAAACTCCACAACTACAAACTCCACAACTTGATACTCCGCAACTAGAAACTCCGTAACTAGAAACTCCACTACTAGAAAACTCCGCAACTAGAAGCTCTGCAACTAGAAACTCCACAACTAGAAACTCCTCAACTAGAAACTCCACAACTTGAAACACCACAACTAGAGACTTCACAACTAGAAACTCCGCAACTAGAAAATCCACAACTAGAAACTCCACAGCTAGAAACTCCGCAACTAGAAACTCCACAACTAGAGACTCCATAACTAGGAACTCCACAACTAGAAACTCCACAACTACAGACTCCACAACTACAGACTCCACAACTAGAAACTCCACAACTAGAAACTCCACAACCAGAAACTCCGCAACTAGAAACTCCGCAACTAGAAATCCCACAACTAGAGACTCCACAACTAGAGACTTCACAACTAGGAACTCCGCAACTAGAAAATCCACAACTAGAAACTCCACTGCTAGAAAATCCACATTTTGAAACACCACAACTAGATACTCCACAACTACTAATTCCATAACTAGAAACTCCGCAACTTGAAACTCAACAAATAGATACTCCACAACTATGGACTCCACAACTAAAAACTCTAACACTAGAAACACCACAACTACATACTCCACAACTACAAACTCCACAACTAGAAACTCCGCAACTAGAAACACCGCCACTAGAAACTCCACAACTATTAAACTCCGCAGCTAGAAAATCTGCAACTAGAAACTCCGCAACTAGAAACTACACAGCTAGAAACTTCACTACTTGAAACACCACGACTAGATACTCCACAACTACGAATTCCACAACTAGAAACTCCACACCTAGGAAGTCCTCAACTAGAAACTCTGCAACTGGAATCTCCGCAACTAGAAACTCCCAACTAGACTTTCCGCAACAAGAAACTCCGCAACTAGAAACTCCACAACTTGACACTTCGAAACTACAAATTCCACAACTAGAAACTCCACAACTAGAAACTCCGCAACTAGAAACTACACAGCTAGAAAGTCCGCAACTAGAAACTCTGCAACTAGAAACTCCGCAACTAGAAACTCCACAGCTAGAAAATCCACCACTAGAAACTCCACAACTAGCAACTCCCATCTAGACACTCCGCAACTAGGAACTCTACAACTTCAAAATCCACAACTAGAAACTCCACAACTTGAAACTCTACAACTAGATACTCCACAACTACAAACTCCACAATTTGAAACTCCGCAACTAGAAACTCCATAACTAGAAACTCCACTACTAGAAAACTCCGCAACTAGAAACTCTGCAACTAGAAATCCGCAACTAGAAACTCCACAGCTAGAAACTTCACAACTTGAAACACCACAACTAGATACCCCAAAACTACGAATTCCACAACTAGAAACTTCGCAACTAGAAATGCCGCAACTAGAAACTCTGGAACTAGAAACTCCATAACTAGAGACTCCATAACTTGAAACTCAACAAATAGATACTCCACAACTATGGACTCCACAACTAGAAACTCTAACACTAGAAACTCCACAACCAGAAACTCCGCAACTAAAAACTCCGCAACTAGAAACTCCACAGCTAGAAAATCCACAGCTAGAAATTCCAAAACTAGAAACTCCACAACTACAGACTCCGCAACTATAAACTCCACAACTAGATAATCCTCAACTAGGAACTCTACAACTTCAAAATCCACAACTAAAAACTTCACAACTTGAAACTCCACAACTAGATACTCCGTAACTAGAAACTCCACAACTAGAAACTCCTCAACTAGAAACTCCACAACTTGAAACACCACAACTAGAAAGTCCACAACTACAAACTGCACAACTAGAAACTCCACAACTAAAAACTCCACAACTTGAAACTCCGCAACTAGAAACTCCACAGCTAGAAAGTCCGCAACTAGAAACTCTGCAACTAAAAACTCCGCAACTAGAAATTCCACAACTAGGAAATCCACCACTAGAAACTCCACAACTAGCAACTCCCAACTAGACACTCCGCAACTAGGAACTCTACAAATTCAAAATCCTCAACTAGAAACTCCACAACTTGAAACTCCACAACTAAAAACTTCACAACTTGAAACTCCACAACTAGATACTCCACAACTACAAACTCCACAACTAGGAACTCCACAACCAGAAACTCCGCAACTAGAAACTCCGCAACTAGCAATCCCACAACTAGAGACTCCACAACTAGAGACTTCACAACTAGAAACTCTGCAACTAGAAAATCCACAACTAGAAACTCCACAGCTAGAAACTCCACATTTTGAAACACCACAACTAGATACTCCACAACTACAAATTCCATAACTAGAAACTCCACAACTTGAAACTCAACAAACAGATACTCCACAACTATGGACTTCACAACTAGAAACTCGAACACTAGAAACTCCACAACCAGAAACTCCGCAACTAAAAACTCCGCAACTAGAAACTCCACAACTAGAAAATCCACAGCTAGAAATTCCACAACTAGAAACTCCAAGACTACAGACTCCGCAACTATAAACTCCACAACTAGATAATCCTCAACTAGGAACTCTACAACTTCAAAATCCACAACTAAAAACTTCACAACTTGAAACTCCACAACTAGATACTCCACAACTACAAACTCCACAACTACAAACTCCACAACTTGAAACTCCGCAACTAGAAACTCCGTAACTAGAAACTCCACTACTAGAAAACTCCGCAACTAGAAGCTCTGCAACTAGAAACTCCACAACCAGAAACTCCTCAACTAGAAACTCCACAACTTGAAACACCACAACTAGAGACTTCACAACTAGAAACTCCGCAACTAGAAAATCCACAACTAGAAACTCCACAGCTAGAAACTCCGCAACTAGAAACTCCACAACTAGAGACTCCATAACTAGGAACTCCACAACTAGAAACTCCACAACTACAGACTCCACAACTACAGACTCTACAACTAGAAACTCCACAACTAGAAACTCCACAACCAGAAACTCCGCAACTAGAAACTCCGCAACTAGAAATCCCACAACTAGAGACTCCACAACTAGAGACTTCACAACTAGGAACTCCGCAACTAGAAAATCCATACTAGAAACTCCGCAGCTAGAAAATCCACATTTTGAAACACCACAACTAGATACTCCACAACTACAAATTCCATAACTAGAAACTCAACAAATAGATACTCCACAACTATGGACTTCACAACTAGAAACTCTAACACTAGAAACTCCACAACCAGAAACTCCGCAACTAAAAACTCCGCAACTAGAAACTCTAGAGCTAGAAAATCCACAGCTAGAAATTCCACAACTAGAAACTCCACGACTACAGACTCCGCAACTAGAAACTCCACAACTAGACAATCCGCAACTAGGAACTCTACAATTTCAAAATCCACAACTAAAAACTTCACAACTTGAAACTCCACAACTAGGTACTCCACAACTACAAACTCCACAACTAGAAACTCCACAACTTGAAACTCCGCAACTACGGGTCCCACAACTACGAACCCCACAACTACAAACTCAACAACTAGAAATTCCACAAATAGAAACTCAACAACTTTAGACTTCGCAACTAGAAACTCCACAACTGGAGACTCCACAACTAGGAACACCACAACTAGAGACTCCACAACCAGAAACTCCGCAGCTAGAAATTCCACAGCTTGAGACTTCTTATGTAGAGACTCGGCAACTGGAAACACAACAGCTAGAAACTCCACAACGAGAAACTCCACAACTAGAAACTCCACAACTTGAAACACCACAACTAGATACTCCACAAAAACAAATTTCATAACTAGAAACTCCACAGCTAGAAAGTTCGCAACTAGAAACTCTGCAACTAGAAACTCCGCAACTAGAAACTCCACAGCTAGAAAATCCACCACTAGAAACTCCACAACTAGCAACTCCCATCTAGACACTCCGCAACTAGGAACTCTACAACTTCAAAATCCACAACTAGAAACTCCACAACTTGAAACTCCACAATAGATACTCCACAACTACAAACTCCACAACTTGAAACTCCGCAACTAGAAACTCCATAACTAGAAACTCCACTACTAAAAAACTCCGCAACTAGAAACTCTGCAACTAGAAACTCCGCAACTAGAAACTCCAGAACTAGAAACTCCACAACTAGAGACTCCATAACTAGGAACTCCACAACTAGAAACTCCACAACTACAGACTCCACAACTAGAAACTCCACAACTAGAAACTCCACAACCAGAAACTCCACAACCAGAAACTCCGCAACTAGAATCTCCACAACTAGAAATCCCACAACTAGAGACTCCACAACTAGAGACTTCACAACTAGAAACTCCGCAACTAAAAAATCCACAACTAGAAACTCCACAGCTAGAAACTCCACATTTTGAAACACCACAACTAGATACTCCACAACTACTAATTCCATAACTGGAAACTCCACAACTTGAAACTCAACAAATATATACTCCACAACTATGGACTCCACAACTAAAAACTCTAACACTAGAAACTTCACAACCAGAAACTCCGCAACTAAAAACTCCGCAACTAGAAACTCCACAGCTAGAAAATCCACAGCTAGAAACTCCAAAACTAGAAACTCCACAACTACAGACTCCGCAACTATAAACTCCACAACTAGATAATCCTCAACTAGGAACTCTACAACTTCAAAATCCACAACTAAAAACGTCACAACTTGAAACTTCACAACTAGATACTCCACAACTACAAACTCCACAACTACAAACTCCACAACTTGAAACTCTGCAACTAGAAACTCCGTAACTAGAAACTCCACTACTAGAAACTCCACAACTTGAAACACCACAACTAGATACTCCACAACTACAAACTCCACAACTAGAAACTCCACAACTAAAAACCCCACAACTTGAAACTCCGCAACTAGAAACTCCACAACAAGAGACTCCATAACTAGGAACTCCACAACTAGAAACTCTACAACTACAGACTCCGCAACTACAGACTCCACAACTAGAAACTCCACAACTAGAAACTCCACAACCAGAAACTCCGCAACTAGAAACTCCGCAACTAGAAATCTCACAACTAGAGACTCCACAACTAGAGACTTCACAACTAGAAACTCCGCAACTAGAAAATCCACAACTAGAAACTCCACTGCTAGAAAATCCACATTTTGAAACACCACAACTAGATACTCCACAACTACTAATTCCATAACTAGAAACTCCGCAACTTGAAACTCAACAAATAGATACTCCACAACTATGGACTCCACAACTAAAAACTCTAACACTAGAAACACCACAACTACATACTCCAACCTACAAACTCTACAACTAGAAACTCCGCAACTAGAAACACCGCCACTAGAAACTCCACAACTATTAAACTCCGCAGCTAGAAAATCTGCAACTAGAAACTCCGCAACTAGAAACTACACAGCTAGAAACTTCACTACTTGAAACACCACGACTAGATACTCCACAACTACGAATTCCACAACTAGAAACTCCACACCTAGGAAGTCCTCAACTAGAAACTCTGCAACTGGAATCTCCGCAACTAGAAACTCCCAACTAGACTTTCCGCAACAAGAAACTCCGCAACTAGAAACTCCACAACTTGACACTTCGAAACTACAAATTCCACAACTAGAAACTCCACAACTAGAAACTCCGCAACTAGAAACTACACAGCTAGAAAGTCCGCAACTAGAAACTCTGCAACTAGAAACTCCGCAACTAGAAACTCCACAGCTAGAAAATCCACCACTAGAAACTCCACAACTAGCAACTCCCATCTAGACACTCCGCAACTAGGAACTCTACAACTTCAAAATCCACAACTAGAAACTCCACAACTTGAAACTCCACAACTAGATACTCCACAACTACAAACTCCACAATTTGAAACTCCGCAACTAGAAACTCCATAACTAGAAACTCCACTACTAGAAAACTCCGCAACTAGAAACTCTGCAACTAGAAATCCGCAACTAGAAACTCCACAGCTAGAAACTTCACAACTTGAAACACCACAACTAGATACCCCAAAACTACGAATTCCACAACTAGAAACTTCGCAACTAGAAATGCCGCAACTAGAAACTCTGGAACTTGAAACTCCATAACTAGAGACTCCATAACTAGGAACTCCACAACTAGAAACTCCACAACTACAGACTCCACAACTAGAAACTCCACAACCAGAAACTCCACAACCAGACACTCCGCAACTAGAAACTCCGCAACTAGGAATCCCACAACTAGAGACTCCACAACTAGAGACTTCACAACTAGAAACTCTGCAACTAGAAAATCCACAACTATAAACTCCACAGCTAGAAACTCCACATTTTGAAACACCACAACTAGATACTCCACAACTACTAATTCCATAACTAGAAACTCCACAACTTGAAACTCAACAAATAGATACTCCACAACTATGGACTCCGCAACTAAAAACTCTAACACTAGAAACACCACAACTACATACTCCACAACTACAAACTCCACAACTAGAAACTCCGCAACTAGAAACTCCGCCACTAGAAACTCCACAACTATTAAACTCCGCAGCTAGAAAATCTGCAACTAGAAACTTCGCAACTAGAAACTACACAGCTAGAAACTTCACTACTTGAAACACCACAACTAGATACTCCACAACTACGAATTCCACAACTAGAAACTCCACACCTAGGAAGTCCTCGACTAGAAACTCTGCAACTGCAATCTCCGCAACTAGAAACTCCCAACTAGACTTTCCGCAACAAGAAACTCCGCAACTAGAAACTCCACAACTTGACACTTCGAAACTACAAATTCCACAACCAGAAACTCCACAACTAGAAACTCCGCAACTAGAAACTCCAAAGCTAGAAAGTCCGCAACTAAAAACTCTGCAACTAGAAATCCCACAACTAGAGACTCCACAACTAGAGACTTCACAACTAGAAACTCCGCAACTAAAAAATCCACAACTAGAAACTCCACAGCTAGAAACTCCACATTTTGAAACACCACAACTAGATACTCCACAACTACTAATTCCATAACTAGAAACTCCACAACTTGAAACTCAACAAATATATACTCCACAACTATGGACTCCACAACTAAAAACTCTAACACTAGAAACTTCACAACCAGAAACTCCGCAACTAAAAACTCCGCAACTAGAAACTCCACAGCTAGAAAATCCACAGCTAGAAACTCCAAAACTAGAAACTCCACAACTACAGACTCCGCAACTATAAACTCCACAACTAGATAATCCTCAACTAGGAACTCTACAACTTCAAAATCCACAACTAAAAACGTCACAACTTGAAACTCCACAACTAGATACTCCACAACTACAAACTCCACAACTACAAACTCCACAACTTGAAACTCTGCAACTAGAAACTCCGTAACTAGAAACTCCACTACTAGAAAACTCCGCAACTAGAAACTCTGCAACTAGAAACTCCACAACTAGAAACTCCTCAACTAGAAACTCCACAACTTGAAACACCACAACTAGATACTCCACAACTACAAACTCCACAACTATAAACTCCACAACTAAAAACCCCACAACTTGAAACTCCGCAACTAGAAACTCCACAACAAGAGACTCCATAACTAGGAACTCCACAACTAGAAACACCACAACTACAGACTCCACAACTACAGACTCCACAACTAGAAACTCCACAACTAGAAACTCCACAACCAGAAACTCCGCAACTAGAAACTCCGCAACTAGAAATCCCACAACTAGAGACTCCACAACTAGAGACTTCACAACTAGAAACTCCGCAACTAGAAAATCCACAACTAGAAACTCCACAGCTAGAAACTCCACATTTTGAAACACCACAACAAGATACTCCACAACTACAAATTCCATAACTAGAAACTCCACAACTTGAAACTCAACAAATAGATACTCCACAACTATGGACTTCACAACTAGAAACTCTAACACTAGAACCTCCACAGCCAGAAACTCCGCAACTAAAAACTCCGCAACTAGAAACTCCACAGCTAGAAAATCCACAGCTAGAAATTCCACATCTAGAAACTCCACAACTACAGACTCCGCAACTATAAACTCCACAACTAGACAATCCGCAACTAGGAACTCTACAACTTCAAAATCCACAACTAAAAACTTCACAACTTGAAACTCCACAACTAGATACTCCACAACTACAAACTCCACAACTAGAAACTCCACAACTTGAAACTCCGCAACTAGAAACTCCGCCACTACAATCTCAACAACTGGAAAACTCCGCAACTAGAAACTCTGCAACTAGAAACTCCGCAACTAGGAACTCCAGAGCTAGAAACTCCACAACTACAAACTTCACAACTTGAGACTCCACAACTAGAAACTCCACAACTACGAGTCCCACAACTACGAACCCCACAACTACAAACTCAACAACTAGAAATTCCACAAATAGAAATTCAACAACTTTAGACTTCGCAACTAGAAACTCCACAACTAGAGACTCCACAACTAGGAACACTACAACTAGAGACTCCACAACCAGAAACTTCACAGCTAGAAATTCCACAGCTTGAGACTTCGTATGTAGAGACTCGGCAACGAGAAACTCCACAACTAGAAACTCCACAACGAGAAACTCCACAACTAGAAACTCCACAACTTGAAACACCACAACTAGATACTCCACAAAAACGAATTTCATAACTTGAAACTCCGCAACTAGAAACTCCATAACTAGAAACTCCACTACTAGAAAACTCCGCAACTAGAAACTCTGCAACTAGAAACTCCACAACTTGACATTTTGCTACTAGAAACTCGGCAACTAGAAACTCTACCACTAGAAACTCCACAACTAGAAACTTCTCAACTTAAAACTCCACAACTTGAAACACCACAACTATATACTCCACAACTACAAACTCCACCACTAGAAACTCCACAATTAGAAACTCCACATCTAGAAACTCCACAACTTCAAACTCCATAACTAGAAACTCCACTACTAGAAAACTCCACAACTAGAAACTCTGCAACTAGAAACTCCACAGCTAGAAACTTCACTACTTGAAACACTACAACTAGATACTCCAAAACTACGAATTCCACAACAATAAACTCCAACACCATAAACTCTGCAACTAGAAACTCCCAACTTGACACTCCGCAACTAGGAACTCTACAACTTCAAAATCCACAACTAAAAACTTCACAACTTGAAACTCCACAACTAGAATCTCCACAACTACAAACTCCACAACTAGAAACTCCACAACTTGAAACTCCGCAACTAGAAACTCCGCCACTACAATCTCCACAACTGGAAAACTCTGCCAATAGAAACTCTGCAACTAGAAACTCCGCAACTAGAAACTCCACAGCTAGAAACTCCACAACTACAAACTCCACAACTAGAGACTCCACAACTAGAAACTCCACAACTACGAACTCCACAACTACGAACCCCACAACTACAAACTCCACAACTAGAAACTTCACAACTAGAAACTCCACAACTTTAGACTTCGCAACTAGAAACTCAACAACTAGAGACTCCACAATTAGGAACTCCACAACTAGAGACTCCACAACCAGAAACTCCACAGCTAGAAACTCCACAACTTGAGACTTCGCATTTAGAGACTCGGCAACTAGAAACTCAACAACTAGAAACTCCACAACTAGAAAATCCACAACTAGAAACTCCACAACTTGAAACACCACAACTAGATACTCCACAACTACAAATTTCACTACTAGAAACTCCACAACTAAAACTCCTCAGCTAGAAAGTCCGCAACTAGATACAATGCAACTAGAAACTCCGCAACTACACACTCAGCAAGTAGGAACTCTACAACTTCAAAATCCGCTACTAGAAACTCCCCAACTTGAAACTCCACAACTAGATACTCCACATCTTGAAACTCCACAACTAATAAACTCCGCAACTAGAAAATCTGCAACTAGAAACTCCGCAACTAGAAACTCCACAGCTAGAAACTTCACTACTTGAAACACCACAACTAGATACTCCACAACTACGAATTCCACAACTAGAAACTCCACAGCTAGAAAGTCCACAACTAGAAACTCTGCAACTAGAAACTCCACAACTAGTAACTGCACAGATAGAAAATCCACCACTAGAAACTCCACAACTAGCAACTCCACAACTAGCAACTCCACAACTACAGACTCCGCAACTAGAAAACTCCGCAACTAGAAACTCCCACTTAAACTTTCCGCAACAAGAAACTGCGCAACTAGAAACTCCACAACTTGAGACTTCGCAACTAGAAACTCCACAACTAGAAACTCCATAACTAGAAACTCCACAGCTAGGAAGTCCGCAACTAGAAACTCTACAACTGGAAACTCCACAACTAGAAACTGCACAGCTAGAAAATCCACCACTAAAAACTCAACAACTAGCTACTCCACAACTAAAGACTCCGGAACTAGAAAACTCCGCAACTAGAAACTCCCAACTAGACTTTGCGCAACAAGAAACTCCGCAACTAGAAACTCCACAACTTGAGACTTCGAAACTACAAACTCCACAACTAGAAACTCCACAACTAGAAACTCCACAACTAGAAACTCCGCAACTAGAAACTCCACAGCTAGAATGTCCGCAACTAGAAACTCTTCAACTAGAAACTCCGCAACTAGAAACTCCACAGCTAGAAAATCCACCACTAGAAACTCCACAACTAGCAACTCCCATCTAGACACTCCGCAACTAGGAACTCTACAACTTCAAAATCCACAACTAGAAACTCCACAACTTGAAACTCCACAACTAGATACTCCACAACTACAAACTCCACAACTTGAAACTCCGCAACTTGAAACTCCATAACTAGAAACTCCACTACTAGAAAACTCCGCAACTAGAAACTCTGCAACTAGAAACTCCGCAACTAGAAACTCCACAGCTAGAAACTTCACTACTTGAAACACCACAACTAGATACTCCAAAACTACGAATTCCACAACTAGAAACTTCGCAACTAGAAAATCCGCAACTAGAAACTCCAGAACTAGAAACTCCACAACTAGAGACTCCATAACTAGGAACTCCACAACTAGAAACTCCACAACTACAGACTCCACAACTAGAAACTCCACAACTAGAAACTCCACAACCAGAAACTCCACAACCAGACACTCCGCAACTAGAAACTCCGCAACTAGAAATCCCACAACTAGAGACTCCACAACTAGAGACTTCACAACTAGAAACTCTGCAACTAGAAAATCCACAACTATAAACTCCACAGCTAGAAACTCCACATTTTGAAACACCACAACTAGATACTCCACAACTACTAATTCCATAACTAGAAACTCCACAACTTGAAACTCAACAAATAGATACTCCACAACTATGGACTCCGCAACTAAAAACTCTAACACTAGAAACACCACAACTACATACTCCACAACTACAAACTCCACAACTAGAAACTCCGCAACTAGAAACTCCGCCACTAGAAACTCCACAACTATTAAACTCCGCAGCTAGAAAATCTGCAACTAGAAACTTCGCAACTAGAAACTACACAGCTAGAAACTTCACTACTTGAAACACCACAACTAGATACTCCACAACTACGAATTCCACAACTAGAAACTCCACACCTAGGAAGTCCTCGACTAGAAACTCTGCAACTGCAATCTCCGCAACTAGAAACTCCCAACTAGACTTTCCGCAACAAGAAACTCCGCAACTAGAAACTCCACAACTTGACACTTCGAAACTACAAATTCCACAACCAGAAACTCCACAACTAGAAACTCCGCAACTAGAAACTCCAAAGCTAGAAAGTCCGCAACTAAAAACTCTGCAACTAGAAATCCCACAACTAGAGACTCCACAACTAGAGACTTCACAACTAGAAACTCCGCAACTAAAAAATCCACAACTAGAAACTCCACAGCTAGAAACTCCACATTTTGAAACACCACAACTAGATACTCCACAACTACTAATTCCATAACTAGAAACTCCACAACTTGAAACTCAACAAATATATACTCCACAACTATGGACTCCACAACTAAAAACTCTAACACTAGAAACTTCACAACCAGAAACTCCGCAACTAAAAACTCCGCAACTAGAAACTCCACAGCTAGAAAATCCACAGCTAGAAACTCCAAAACTAGAAACTCCACAACTACAGACTCCGCAACTATAAACTCCACAACTAGATAATCCTCAACTAGGAACTCTACAACTTCAAAATCCACAACTAAAAACGTCACAACTTGAAACTCCACAACTAGATACTCCACAACTACAAACTCCACAACTACAAACTCCACAACTTGAAACTCTGCAACTAGAAACTCCGTAACTAGAAACTCCACTACTAGAAAACTCCGCAACTAGAAACTCTGCAACTAGAAACTCCACAACTAGAAACTCCTCAACTAGAAACTCCACAACTTGAAACACCACAACTAGATACTCCACAACTACAAACTCCACAACTAGAAACTCCACAACTAAAAACCCCACAACTTGAAACTCCGCAACTAGAAACTCCACAACAAGAGACTCCATAACTAGGAACTCCACAACTAGAAACTCCACAACTACAGACTCCACAACTACAGACTCCACAACTAGAAACTCCGCAACTAGAAACTCCACAACAAGAAACTCCGCAACTAGAAACTCCGCAACTAGAAATCCCACAACTAGAGACTCCACAACTAGAGACTTCACAACTAGAAACTCCGCAACTAGAAAATCCACAACTAGAAACTCCACAGCTAGAAACTCCACATTTTGAAACACCACAACAAGATACTCCACAACTACAAATTCCATAACTAGAAACTCCACAACTTGAAACTCAACAAATAGATACTCCACAACTATGGACTTCACAACTAGAAACTCTAACACTAGAACCTCCACAGCCAGAAACTCCGCAACTAAAAACTCCGCAACTAGAAACTCCACAGCTAGAAAATCCACAGCTAGAAATTCCACAACTAGAAACTCCACAACTACAGACTCCGCAACTATAAACTCCACAACTAGACAATCCGCAACTAGGAACTCTACAACTTCAAAATCCACAACTAAAAACTTCACAACTTGAAACTCCACAACTAGATACTCCACAACTACAAACTCCACAACTAGAAACTCCACAACTTGAAACTCCGCAACTAGAAACTCCGCCACTACAATCTCAACAACTGGAAAACTCCGCAACTAGAAACTCTGCAACTAGAAACTCCGCAACTAGGAACTCCAGAGCTAGAAACTCCACAACTACAAACTCCACAACTTGAGACTCCACAACTAGAAACTCCACAACTACGAGTCCCACAACTACGAACCCCACAACTACAAACTCAACAACTAGAAATTCCACAAATAGAAACTCAACAACTTTAGACTTCGCAACTAGAAACTCCACAACTAGAGACTCCACAACTAGGAACACTACAACTAGAGACTCCACAACCAGAAACTTCACAGCTAGAAATTCCACAGCTTGAGACTTCGTATGTAGAGACTCGGCAACGAGAAACTCCACAACTAGAAACTCCACAACGAGAAACTCCACAACTAGAAACTCCACAACTTGAAACACCACAACTAGATACTCCACAAAAACGAATTTCATAACTAGAAACTCCACAGCTAGAAAGTCCGCAACTAGAAACTCTGCAACTAGAAACTCCGCAACTAGAAACTCCACAGCTAGAAAATCCACCACTAGAAACTCCACAACTAGCAACTCCACAACTACAGACTCCGCAACTAGAAAACTCCGCAACCAGAAACTCCCAACCAGACACTCCGCAACTAGGAACTCTACAACTTCAAAATCCACAACTAGAAACTCCCCAACTTGAAACACCACAACTAGATACTCCACAACTACAAACTCCACAACTAGAAACTCCGCAACTAGAAACTCCGCCACTAGAAACTCCACAACTATTAAACTCCGCAGCTAGAAAATCTGCAACTAGAAACTCCGCAACTAGAAACTACACAGCTAGAAACTTCACTACTTGAAACACCACAACTAGATACTCAACAACTACGAATTCCACAACTAGAAACTCCACAGCTAGAAAGTCCACAACTAGAAACTCTGCAACTGGAAACTCCACAACTAGAAACTGCACAGATAGAAAATCCACCACTAGAAACTCCAAAACTAGCAACTCCACAACTACAGACTCCGCAACTAGAAAACTGCACAACTACAAAATCCGCAACTAGAAACTCCAGAACTAGAAACTCCACACCTAGAGACTCCACAACTTGAGACTCCACAACTACAGACTCCACAACTAGAAACTCCACAACTAGAAACTCCACAACCAGAAACTCCACAACCAGAAACTCCGCAACTAGAAACTCCGCAACTAGAAATCCCACAACTAGAGACTCCACAACTAGAGACTTCACAACTAGAAAATCTGCAACTAGAAACTTCGCAACTAGAAACTACACAGCTAGAAACTTAACTACTTGAAACACCACAACTAGATACTCCACAACTACGAATTCCACAACTAGAAACTCCACACCTAGGAAGTCCTCAACTAGAAACTCTGCAACTGCAATCTCCGCAACTAGAAACTCCCAACTAGACTTTCCGCAACAAGAAACTCCGCAACTAGAAACTCCACAACTTGACACTTCGAAACTACAAATTCCACAACCAGAAACTCCACAACTAGAAACTCCGCAACTAGAAACTCCAAAGCTAGAAAGTCCGCAACTAAAAACTCTGCAACTAGAAATCCCACAACTAGAGACTCCACAACTAGAGACTTCACAACTAGAAACTCCGCAACTAAAAAATCCACAACTAGAAACTCCACAGCTAGAAACTCCACATTTTGAAACACCACAACTAGATACTCCACAACTACTAATTCCATAACTAGAAACTCCACAACTTGAAACTCAACAAATATATACTCCACAACTATGGACTCCACAACTAAAAACTCTAACACTAGAAACTTCACAACCAGAAACTCCGCAACTAAAAACTCCGCAACTAGAAACTCCACAGCTAGAAAATCCACAGCTAGAAACTCCAAAACTAGAAACTCCACAACTACAGACTCCGCAACTATAAACTCCACAACTAGATAATCCTCAACTAGGAACTCTACAACTTCAAAATCCACAACTAAAAACGTCACAACTTGAAACTCCACAACTAGATACTCCACAACTACAAACTCCACAACTACAAACTCCACAACTTGAAACTCTGCAACTAGAAACTCCGTAACTAGAAACTCCACTACTAGAAAACTCCGCAACTAGAAACTCTGCAACTAGAAACTCCACAACTAGAAACTCCTCAACTAGAAACTCCACAACTTGAAACACCACAACTAGATACTCCACAACTACAAACTCCACAACTAGAAACTCCACAACTAAAAACCCCACAACTTGAAACTCCGCAACTAGAAACTCCACAACAAGAGACTCCATAACTAGGAACTCCACAACTAGAAACTCCACAACTACAGACTCCACAACTACAGACTCCACAACTAGAAACTCCACAACTAGAAACTCCACAACCAGAAACTCCGCAACTAGAAACTCCGCAACTAGAAATCCCACAACTAGAGACTCCACAACTAGAGACTTCACAACTAGAAACTCCGCAACTAGAAAATCCACAACTAGAAACTCCACAGCTAGAAACTCCACATTTTGAAACACCACAACAAGATACTCCACAACTACAAATTCCATAACTAGAAACTCCACAACTTGAAACTCAACAAATAGATACTCCACAACTATGGACTTCACAACTAGAAACTCTAACACTAGAACCTCCACAGCCAGAAACTCCGCAACTAAAAACTCCGCAACTAGAAACTCCACAGCTAGAAAATCCACAGCTAGAAATTCCACAACTAGAAACTCCACAACTACAGACTCCGCAACTATAAACTCCACAACTAGACAATCCGCAACTAGGAACTCTACAACTTCAAAGTCCACAACTAAAAACTTCACAACTTGAAACTCCACAACTAGATACTCCACAACTACAAACTCCACAACTAGAAACTCCACAACTTGAAACTCCGCAACTAGAAACTCCGCCACTACAATCTCAACAACTGGAAAACTCCGCAACTAGAAACTCTGCAACTAGAAACTCCGCAACTAGGAACTCCAGAGCTAGAAACTCCACAACTACAAACTCCACAACTTGAGACTCCACAACTAGAAACTCCACAACTACGAGTCCCACAACTACGAACCCCACAACTACAAACTCAACAACTAGAAATTCCACAAATAGAAACTCAACAACTTTAGACTTCGCAACTAGAAACTCCACAACTAGAGACTCCACAACTAGGAACACCACAACTAGAGACTCCACAACCAGAAACTCCACAGCTAGAAATTCCACAGCTTGAGACTTCGTATGTAGAGACTCGGCAACTAGAAACACAACAACTAGAAATTCCACAACGAGAAACTCCACAACTAGAAACTCCACAACTTGAAACACCACAACTAGATACTCCACAAAAACAAATTTCATAACTAGAAACTCCACAGCTAGAAAGTCCGCCACTAGAAACTCTGCAACTAGAAACTCCGCAACTAGAAACTCCACAGCTAGAAAATCCACCACTAGAAACTCCACAACTAGCAACTCCACAACTACAGGCTCCGCAACTAGAAAACTCCGCAACCAGAAACTCCCAACCAGACACTCCGCAACTAGGAACTCTACAACTTCAAAATCCACAACTAGAAACTTCCCAACTTGAAACACTACCACTAGATACTCCACAACTACAAACTCCACAACTAGAAACTCCTCAACTAGAAACTCCGCCACTAGAAACTCCACAACTATTAAACTCCGCAGCTAGAAAATCTGCAACTAGAAACTCCGCAACTAGAAACTACACAGCTAGAAACTTCACTACTTGAAACACCACAACTAGATACTCCACAACTAGGAATTCCACAACTAGAAACTCCACAGCTAGGAAGTCCGCAACTAGAAACTCTGCAACTGGAAACTCCACAACTAGAAACTGCACAGCTAGAAAATCCACCACTAAAAACTCCACAACTAGCTACTCCACAACTAAAGACTCCAGAACTAGAAAACTCCGCAACTAGAAACTCCCAACTAGACTTTCCGCAACAAGAAACTCCGCAACTAGAAACTCCACAACTTGAGACTTCGAAACTACAAACTCCACAACTAGAAACTCCACAACTAGAAACTCCACAACTAGAATCTCCACAACTAGAAACTCCGCAACTAGAAACTCCACAGCTAGAAACTCTGCAACTAGAAACTCCAAAACTTGACATTTTGCTACTAGAAACTCGGCAACTAGAAACTCTACCACTAGAAACTCCACAACTAGAAACTTCTCAACTAAAAACTCCACAACTTGAAACACCACAACTAGATACTCCACAACTTCAAACTCCACAACTAGAAACTCCACAATTAGAAACTCCACATCTAGAAACTCCACAACTTGAAACTCCATAACTAGAAACTCCACTACTAGAAAACTCCACAACTAGAAACTCTGCAACTAGAAACTCCGAAACTAGAAACTCCACAGCTAGAAACTTCACTACTTGAAACACTACAACTAGATACTCCAAAACTACGAATTCCACAACAATAAACTCCAACACTAGAAACTCTGCAACTAGAAACTCCCAACTTGACACTCCGCAACTAGGAACTCTACATCTTCAAAATCCACAACTAGAAACTCCACAACTTGAAACTCCACAACTAGATACTCCACAACTACAAACTCCACAACTACAAACTCCACAACTTGAAACTCCGCAACTAGAAACTCCGTAACTAAAAACTCCACTACTAGAAAACTCCGCAACTAGAAACTCTGCAACTAGAAACTCTGCAACTAGAAACTTCGCAACTAGAAACTCCACAGCTAGAAACTTCACTACTTGAAACACCACAACTAGATACTTCAAAACTACAAATTCCACAACTAGAAACTCCGCAACTAGAAACTCCGCAACTAGAAACTCCGCAACTAGAAACTCCGCAACTAGAAACTCCACAGCTAGAAACTCCACAACTTGAGATTTTGCTACTAGAAACTCGGCAACTAGAAACTCAACCACTAGAAACTCCACAACTAGAAACTTCTCAACTAAAAACTCCACAACTTGAAATACTACAACTAGATACTCCACAACTACAAACTCCAGAACTAGAAACTCCACAACTACAAACTCTACAACTAGAAACTCCACAACTTGAAACTCCATAACTAGAAACTCCACTGCTAGAAAACTCCACAACTAGAAACTCTGCAAATAGAAACTCCGCAACTAGAAACTCCACAGCTAGAAACTTCACTACTTGAAACACTACAACTAGATACTCCAAAACACCAAATTCCACAACAATAAACTCCAATACTAGAAACTCCGCAACTAGAAACTCCACAACTAGAAACTCCTCAACTAGAAACTCCACAACTTGAAACACCACAACTAGTCTCTCTAGAAACTCCACAACTAGAAATTCCACAACTTGAAACCGCCACAAATAGATACTCCACAACTACGGACTCCACAACTAGAAACTCCAACACTAGAAACTCCACAACCAGAAACTCCGCAACTAAAAACTCCGCAACGAGAAACTCCACAGCTAAAAAATCCACAGCTAGAAATTTCACAACTAGAAACTCCACAACTACAGCCTCCACAACTAGAAAACTCCGCAACTATAAACTCCACAACTAGACCATCAGCAACTAGGAACTCTACAACTTCAAAATCCACAACTAAATACTTCACAACTTGAAACTCCACAAGTAGAATCTCCACAACTACAAACTCCACAACTAGAAACTCCACAACTTGAAACTCCGCAACTAGAAACTCCGCCACTACAATCTCCACAACTGGAAAACTCTGCAAATAGAAACTCTGCAACTAGAAACTCCGCAACTAGAAACTCCACAGCTAGAAACTCCACAACTACAAACTCCACAACTAGAGACTCCACAACTAGAAACTCCACAACTACGAACTCCACAACTACGAACCCCACAACTACAAACTCCACAACTAGAAACTTCACAACTAGAAACTCCACAACTTTAGACTTCGCAACTAGAAACTCAACAACTAGAGACTCCACAATTAGGAACTCCACAACTAGAGACTCCACAACCAGAAACTCCACAGCTAGAAACTCCACAACTTGAGACTTCGCATTTAGAGACTCGGCAACAAGAAACTCAACAACTAGAAACTCCACAACTAGAAACTCCACAACTAGAAACTCCACAACTTGAAACACCACAACTAGATACTCCACAACTACAAATTTCACTACTAGAAACTCCACAACTAAAACTCCGCAACTATAAACTCCGCAACTAGAAACTCCTCAGCTAGAAAGTCCGCAACTAGATACAATGCAACTAGAAACTCCGCAACTACACACTCAGCAACTAGGAACTCTACAACTTCAAAATCCGCTACTAGAAACTCCCCAACTTGAAACTCCACAACTAGATACTCCACATCTTGAAACTCCACAACTAATAAACTCCGCAACTAGAAAATCTGCAACTAGAAACTCCGCAACTAGAAACTCCACAGCTAGAAACTTCACTACTTGAAACACCACAACTAGATACTCCACAACTACGAATTCCACAACTAGAAACTCCACAGCTAGGAAGTCCACAACTAGAAACTCTGCAACTAGAAACTCCACAACTAGTAACTGCACAGATAGAAAATCCACCACTAGAAACTCCACAACTAGCAACTCCACAACTAGCAACTCCACAACTACAGACTCCGCAACTAGAAAACTCCGCAACTAGAAACTCCCACTTAGACTTTCCGCAACAAGAAACTGCGCAACTAGAAACTCCACAACTTGAGACTTCGCAACTAGAAACTCCACAACTAGAAACTCCATAACTAGAAACTCCACAGCTAGGAAGTCCGCAACTAGAAACTCTACAACTGGAAACTCCACAACTAGAAACTGCACAGCTAGAAAATCCACCACTAAAAACTCAACAACTAGCTACTCCACAACTAAAGACTCCGGAACTAGAAAACTCCGCAACTAGAAACTCCCAACTAGACTTTGCGCAACAAGAAACTCCGCAACTAGAAACTCCACAACTTGAGACTTCGAAACTACAAACTCCACAACTAGAAACTCCACAACTAGAAACTCCACAACTAGAAACTCCACAACTAGAAACTCCGCAACTAGAAACTCCACAGCTAGAATGTCCGCAACTAGAAACTCTGCAACTAGAAACTCCGCAACTAGAAACTCCACAGCGAGAAAATCCACCACTAGAAACACCACAACTAGCAACTCCCATCTAGACACTCCGCAACTAGGAACTCTACAACTTCAAAATCCACAACTAGAAACTCCACAACTTGAAACTCCACAACTAGATACTCCACAACTACAAACTACACAACTTGAAACTCCGCAACTTGAAACTCCATAACTAGAAACTCCACTACTAGAAAACTCCGCAACTAGAAACTCTGCAACTAGAAACTCCGCAACTAGAAACTCCACAGCTAGAAACTTCACTACTTGAAACACCACAACTAGATACTCCAAAACTACGAATTCCACAACTAGAAACTTCGCAACTAGAAAATCCGCAACTAGAAACTCCAGAACTAGAAACTCCACAACTAGAGACTCCATAACTAGGAACTCCACAACTAGAAACTCCACAACTACAGACTCCACAACTAGAAACTCCACAACTAGAAACTCCACAACCAAAAACTCCACAACCAGAAACTCCGCAACTAGAAACTCCGCAACTAGAAATCCCACAACTAGAGACTCCACAACTAGAGACTTCACAACTAGAAACTCCGCAACTAGAAAATCCACAACTAGAAACTCCACAGCTAGAAACTCCACATTTTGAAACACCACAACTAGATACTCCACAACTACTAATTCCATAACTAGAAACTCCACAACTTGAAACTCAACAAATAGATACTCCACAACTATGGACTCCACAACTAAAAACTCTAACACTAGAAACACCACAACTACATACTCCATAACTACAAACTCCACAACTAGAAACTCCGCAACTAGAAACTCCGCCACTAGAAACTCCACAACTATTAAACTCCGCAGCTAGAAAATCTGCAACTAGAAACTTCGCAACTAGAAACTACACAGCTAGAAACTTCACTACTTGAAACACCACAACTAGATACTCCACAACTACGAATTCCACAACTAGAAACTCCACACCTAGGAAGTCCTCAACTAGAAACTCTGCAACTGCAATCTCCGCAACTAGAAACTCCCAACTAGACTTTCCGCAACAAGAAACTCCGCAACTAGAAACTCCACAACTTGACACTTCGAAACTACAAATTCCACAACTAGAAACTCCACAACTAGAAACTCCGCAACTAGAAACTCCAAAGCTAGAAAGTCCGCAACTAAAAACTCTGCAACTAGAAACTCCGCAACTAGAAACTCCACAGCTAGAAAATCCACCACTAGAAACTCCACAACTAGCAACTCCCATCTAGACACTCTGCAACTAGGAACTCTACAACTTAAAATCCACAACTAGAAACTCCACAACTTGAAACTCCACAACTAGATACTCCACAACTACAAACTCCACAATTTGAAACTCCGCAACTAGAAACTCCATAACTAGAAACTCCACTACTAGAAAACTCCGCAACTAGAAACTCTGCAACTAGAAATCCGCAACTAGAAACTCCACAGCTAGAAACTTCACAACTTGAAACACCACAACTAGATACCCCAAAACTACGAATTCCACAACTAGAAACTTCGCAACTAGAAATGCCGCAACTAGAAACTCCGGAACTAGAAACTCCATAACTAGAGACTCCTTAACTAGGAACTCCACAACTAGAAACTCCACAACTACAGACTCCACAACTAGAAACTCCACAACTAGAAACTCCACAACCAGAAACTCCACAACCAGAAACTCCGCAACTAGAAACTCCGCAACTAGAAATCCCACAACTAGAGACTCCACAACTAGAGACTTCACAACTTGAAACTCCGAACTAGAAAATCCACAACTAGAAACTCCACAGCTAGAAACTCCACATTTTGAAACACCACAACTAGATACTCCACAACTACAAATTCCATAACTAGAAAACCCACAACTTGAAACTCAACAAATAGATACTCCACAACTATGGACTCCACAACTAGAAACTCTAACACTAGAAACTCCACAACCAGAAACTCCGCAACTAAAAACTCCGCAAATAGAAACTCCACAGCTAGAAAATCCACAGCTAGAAATTCCAAAACTAGAAACTCCACAACTACAGACTCCGCAACTATAAACTCCACAACTAGATAATCCTCAACTAGGAACTCTACAACTTCAAAATCCACAACTAAAAACTTCACAACTTGAAACTCCACAACTAGATACTCCACAACTACAAACTCCAACACTACAAACTCCACAACTTGAAACTCCGCAACTAGAAACTCCGTAACTAGAAACTCCACTACTAGAAAACTCCGCAACTAGAAACTCTGCAACTAGAAATCCGCAACTAGAAACTCCACAGCTAGAAACTTCACTACTTGAAACACCACAACTAGATACTCCAAAACTACGAATTCCACAACTAGAAACTTCGCAACTAGAAAATCCGCAACTAGAAACTCCAGAACTAGAAACTCCACAACTAGAGACTCCATAACTAGGAACTCCACAACTAGAAACTCCACAACTACAGACTCCACAACTAGAAACTCCACAACTAGAAACTCCACAACCAGAAACTCCACAACCAGACACTCCGCAACTAGAAACTCCGCAACTAGAAATCCCACAACTAGAGACTCCACAACTAGAGACTTCACAACTAGAAACTCTGCAACTAGAAAATCCACAACTATAAACTCCACAGCTAGAAACTCCACATTTTGAAACACCACAACTAGATACTCCACAACTACTAATTCCATAACTAGAAACTCCACAACTTGAAACTCAACAAATAGATACTCCACAACTATGGACTCCGCAACTAAAAACTCTAACACTAGAAACACCACAACTACATACTCCACAACTACAAACTCCACAACTAGAAACTCCGCAACTAGAAACTCCGCCACTAGAAACTCCACAACTATTAAACTCCGCAGCTAGAAAATCTGCAACTAGAAACTTCGCAACTAGAAACTACACAGCTAGAAACTTCACTACTTGAAACACCACAACTAGATACTCCACAACTACGAATTCCACAACTAGAAACTCCACACCTAGGAAGTCCTCGACTAGAAACTCTGCAACTGCAATCTCCGCAACTAGAAACTCCCAACTAGACTTTCCGCAACAAGAAACTCCGCAACTAGAAACTCCACAACTTGACACTTCGAAACTACAAATTCCACAACCAGAAACTCCACAACTAGAAACTCCGCAACTAGAAACTCCAAAGCTAGAAAGTCCGCAACTAAAAACTCTGCAACTAGAAATCCCACAACTAGAGACTCCACAACTAGAGACTTCACAACTAGAAACTCCGCAACTAAAAAATCCACAACTAGAAACTCCACAGCTAGAAACTCCACATTTTGAAACACCACAACTAGATACTCCACAACTACTAATTCCATAACTAGAAACTCCACAACTTGAAACTCAACAAATATATACTCCACAACTATGGACTCCACAACTAAAAACTCTAACACTAGAAACTTCACAACCAGAAACTCCGCAACTAAAAACTCCGCAACTAGAAACTCCACAGCTAGAAAATCCACAGCTAGAAACTCCAAAACTAGAAACTCCACAACTACAGACTCCGCAACTATAAACTCCACAACTAGATAATCCTCAACTAGGAACTCTACAACTTCAAAATCCACAACTAAAAACGTCACAACTTGAAACTCCACAACTAGATACTCCACAACTACAAACTCCACAACTACAAACTCCACAACTTGAAACTCTGCAACTAGAAACTCCGTAACTAGAAACTCCACTACTAGAAAACTCCGCAACTAGAAACTCTGCAACTAGAAACTCCACAACTAGAAACTCCTCAACTAGAAACTCCACAACTTGAAACACCACAACTAGATACTCCACAACTACAAACTCCACAACTATAAACTCCACAACTAAAAACCTCACAACTTGAAACTCCGCAACTAGAAACTCCACAACAAGAGACTCCATAACTAGGAACTCCACAACTAGAAACACCACAACTACAGACTCCACAACTACAGACTCCACAACTAGAAACTCCACAACTAGAAACTCCACAACCAGAAACTCCGCAACTAGAAACTCCGCAACTAGAAATCCCACAACTAGAGACTCCACAACTAGAGACTTCACAACTAGAAACTCCGCAACTAGAAAATCCACAACTAGAAACTCCACAGCTAGAAACTCCACATTTTGAAACACCACAACAAGATACTCCACAACTACAAATTCCATAACTAGAAACTCCACAACTTGAAACTCAACAAATAGATACTCCACAACTATGGACTTCACAACTAGAAACTCTAACACTAGAACCTCCACAGCCAGAAACTCCGCAACTAAAAACTCCGCAACTAGAAACTCCACAGCTAGAAAATCCACAGCTAGAAATTCCACATCTAGAAACTCCACAACTAGAGACTCCGCAACTATAAACTCCACAACTAGACAATCCGCAACTAGGAACTCTACAACTTCAAAATCCACAACTAAAAACTTCACAACTTGAAACTCCACAACTAGATACTCCACAACTACAAACTCCACAACTAGAAACTCCACAACTTGAAACTCCGCAACTAGAAACTCCGCCACTACAATCTCAACTACTGGAAAACTCCGCAACTAGAAACTCTGCAACTAGAAACTCCGCAACTAGGAACTCCAGAGCTAGAAACTCCACAACTACAAACTTCACAACTTGAGACTCCACATCTAGAAACTCCACAACTACGAGTCCCACAACTACGAACCCCACAACTACAAACTCAACAACTAGAAATTCCACAAATAGAAACTCAACAACTTTAGACTTCGCAACTAGAAACTCCACAACTAGAGACTCCACAACTAGGAACACTACAACTAGAGACTCCACAACCAGAAACTTCACAGCTAGAAATTCCACAGCTTGAGACTTCGTATGTAGAGACTCGGCAACGAGAAACTCCACAACTAGAAACTCCACAACGAGAAACTCCACAACTAGAAACTCCACAACTTGAAACACCACAAATAGATACTCCACAAAAACGAATTTCATAACTTGAAACTCCGCAACTAGAAACTCCATAACTAGAAACTCCACTACTAGAAAACTCCGCAACTAGAAACTCTGCAACTAGAAACTCCACAACTTGACATTTTGCTACTAGAAACTCGGCAACTAGAAACTCTACCACTAGAAACTCCACAACTAGAAACTTCTCAACTTAAAACTCCACAACTTGAAACACCACAACTATATACTCCACAACTACAAACTCCACCACTAGAAACTCCACAATTAGAAACTCCACATCTAGAAACTCCACAACTTCAAACTCCATAACTAGAAACTCCACTACTAGAAAACTCCACAACTAGAAACTCTGCAACTAGAAACTCCGAAACTAGAAACTCCACAGCTAGAAACTTCACTACTTGAAACACTACAACTAGATACTCCAAAACTACGAATTCCACAACAATAAACTCCAACACCATAAACTCTGCAACTAGAAACTCCCAACTTGACACTCCGCAACTAGGAACTCTACAACTTCAAAATCCACAACTAAAAACTTCACAACTTGAAACTCCACAACTAGAATCTCCACAACTACAAACTCCACAACTAGAAACTCCACAACTTGAAACTCCGCAAATAGAAACTCCGCCACTACAATCTCCACAACTGGAAAACTCTGCCAATAGAAACTCTGCAACTAGAAACTCCGCAACTAGAAACTCCACAGCTAGAAACTCCACAACTACAAACTCCACAACTAGAGACTCCACAACTAGAAACTCCACAACTACGAACTCCACAACTACGAACCCCACAACTACAAACTCCACAACTAGAAACTTCACAACTAGAAACTCCACAACTTTAGACTTCGCAACTAGAAACTCAACAACTAGAGACTCCACAATTAGGAACTCCACAACTAGAGACTCCACAACCAGAAACTCCACAGCTAGAAACTCCACAACTTGAGACTTCGCATTTAGAGACTCGGCAACTAGAAACTCAACAACTAGAAACTCCACAACTAGAAAATCCACAACTAGAAACTCCACAACTTGAAACACCACAACTAGATACTCCACAACTACAAATTTCACTACTAGAAACTCCACAACTAAAACTCCTCAGCTAGAAAGTCCGCAACTAGATACAATGCAACTAGAAACTCCGCAACTACACACTCAGCAAGTAGGAACTCTACAACTTCAAAATCCGCTACTAGAAACTCCCCAACTTGAAACTCCACAACTAGATACTCCACATCTTGAAACTCCACAACTAATAAACTCCGCAACTAGAAAATCTGCAACTAGAAACTCCGCAACTAGAAACTCCACAGCTAGAAACTTCACTACTTGAAACACCACAACTAGATACTCCACAACTACGAATTCCACAACTAGAAACTCCACAGCTAGAAAGTCCACAACTAGAAACTCTGCAACTAGAAACTCCACAACTAGTAACTGCACAGATAGAAAATCCACCACTAGAAACTCCACAACTAGCAACTCCACAACTAGCAACTCCACAACTACAGACTCCGCAACTAGAAAACTCCGCAACTAGAAACTCCCACTTAAACTTTCCGCAACAAGAAACTGCGCAACTAGAAACTCCACAACTTGAGACTTCGCAACTAGAAACTCCACAACTAGAAACTCCATAACTAGAAACTCCACAGCTAGGAAGTCCGCAACTAGAAACTCTACAACTGGAAACTCCACAACTAGAAACTGCACAGCTAGAAAATCCACCACTAAAAACTCAACAACTAGCTACTCCACAACTAAAGACTCCGGAACTAGAAAACTCCGCAACTAGAAACTCCCAACTAGACTTTGCGCAACAAGAAACTCCGCAACTAGAAACTCCACAACTTGAGACTTCGAAACTACAAACTCCACAACTAGAAACTCCACAACTAGAAACTCCACAACTAGAAACTCCGCAACTAGAAACTCCACAGCTAGAATGTCCGCAACTAGAAACTCTTCAACTAGAAACTCCGCAACTAGAAACTCCACAGCTAGAAAATCCACCACTAGAAACTCCACAACTAGCAACTCCCATCTAGACACTCCGCAACTAGGAACTCTACAACTTCAAAATCCACAACTAGAAACTCCACAACTTGAAACTCCACAACTAGATACTCCACAACTACAAACTCCACAACTTGAAACTCCGCAACTTGAAACTCCATAACTAGAAACTCCACTACTAGAAAACTCCGCAACTAGAAACTCTGCAACTAGAAACTCCGCAACTAGAAACTCCACAGCTAGAAACTTCACTACTTGAAACACCACAACTAGATACTCCAAAACTACGAATTCCACAACTAGAAACTTCGCAACTAGAAAATCCGCAACTAGAAACTCCAGAACTAGAAACTCCACAACTAGAGACTCCATAACTAGGAACTCCACAACTAGAAACTCCACAACTACAGACTCCACAACTAGAAACTCCACAACTAGAAACTCCACAACCAGAAACTCCACAACCAGACACTCCGCAACTAGAAACTCCGCAACTAGAAATCCCACAACTAGAGACTCCACAACTAGAGACTTCACAACTAGAAACTCTGCAACTAGAAAATCCACAACTATAAACTCCACAGCTAGAAACTCCACATTTTGAAACACCACAACTAGATACTCCACAACTACTAATTCCATAACTAGAAACTCCACAACTTGAAACTCAACAAATAGATACTCCACAACTATGGACTCCGCAACTAAAAACTCTAACACTAGAAACACCACAACTACATACTCCACAACTACAAACTCCACAACTAGAAACTCCGCAACTAGAAACTCCGCCACTAGAAACTCCACAACTATTAAACTCCGCAGCTAGAAAATCTGCAACTAGAAACTTCGCAACTAGAAACTACACAGCTAGAAACTTCACTACTTGAAACACCACAACTAGATACTCCACAACTACGAATTCCACAACTAGAAACTCCACACCTAGGAAGTCCTCGACTAGAAACTCTGCAACTGCAATCTCCGCAACTAGAAACTCCCAACTAGACTTTCCGCAACAAGAAACTCCGCAACTAGAAACTCCACAACTTGACACTTCGAAACTACAAATTCCACAACCAGAAACTCCACAACTAGAAACTCCGCAACTAGAAACTCCAAAGCTAGAAAGTCCGCAACTAAAAACTCTGCAACTAGAAATCCCACAACTAGAGACTCCACAACTAGAGACTTCACAACTAGAAACTCCGCAACTAAAAAATCCACAACTAGAAACTCCACAGCTAGAAACTCCACATTTTGAAACACCACAACTAGATACTCCACAACTACTAATTCCATAACTAGAAACTCCACAACTTGAAACTCAACAAATATATACTCCACAACTATGGACTCCACAACTAAAAACTCTAACACTAGAAACTTCACAACCAGAAACTCCGCAACTAAAAACTCCGCAACTAGAAACTCCACAGCTAGAAAATCCACAGCTAGAAACTCCAAAACTAGAAACTCCACAACTACAGACTCCGCAACTATAAACTCCACAACTAGATAATCCTCAACTAGGAACTCTACAACTTCAAAATCCACAACTAAAAACGTCACAACTTGAAACTCCACAACTAGATACTCCACAACTACAAACTCCACAACTACAAACTCCACAACTTGAAACTCTGCAACTAGAAACTCCGTAACTAGAAACTCCACTACTAGAAAACTCCGCAACTAGAAACTCTGCAACTAGAAACTCCACAACTAGAAACTCCTCAACTAGAAACTCCACAACTTGAAACACCACAACTAGATACTCCACAACTACAAACTCCACAACTAGAAACTCCACAACTAAAAACCCCACAACTTGAAACTCCGCAACTAGAAACTCCACAACAAGAGACTCCATAACTAGGAACTCCACAACTAGAAACTCCACAACTACAGACTCCACAACTACAGACTCCACAACTAGAAACTCCGCAACTAGAAACTCCACAACAAGAAACTCCGCAACTAGAAACTCCGCAACTAGAAATCCCACAACTAGAGACTCCACAACTAGAGACTTCACAACTAGAAACTCCGCAACTAGAAAATCCACAACTAGAAACTCCACAGCTAGAAACTCCACATTTTGAAACACCACAACAAGATACTCCACAACTACAAATTCCATAACTAGAAACTCCACAACTTGAAACTCAACAAATAGATACTCCACAACTATGGACTTCACAACTAGAAACTCTAACACTAGAACCTCCACAGCCAGAAACTCCGCAACGAAAAACTCCGCAACTAGAATCTCCACAGCTAGAAAATCCACAGCTAGAAATTCCACAACTAGAAACTCCACAACTACAGACTCCGCAACTATAAACTCCACAACTAGACAATCCGCAACTAGGAACTCTACAACTTCAAAATCCACAACTAAAAACTTCACAACTTGAAACTCCACAACTAGATACTCCACAACTACAAACTCCACAACTAGAAACTCCACAACTTGAAACTCCGCAACTAGAAACTCCGCCACTACAATCTCAACAACTGGAAAACTCCGCAACTAGAAACTCTGCAACTAGAAACTCCGCAACTAGGAACTCCAGAGCTAGAAACTCCACAACTACAAACTCCACAACTTGAGACTCCACAACTAGAAACTCCACAACTACGAGTCCCACAACTACGAACCCCACAACTACAAACTCAACAACTAGAAATTCCACAAATAGAAACTCAACAACTTTAGACTTCGCAACTAGAAACTCCACAACTAGAGACTCCACAACTAGGAACACTACAACTAGAGACTCCACAACCAGAAACTTCACAGCTAGAAATTCCACAGCTTGAGACTTCGTATGTAGAGACTCGGCAACGAGAAACTCCACAACTAGAAACTCCACAACGAGAAACTCCACAACTAGAAACTCCACAACTTGAAACACCACAACTAGATACTCCACAAAAACGAATTTCATAACTAGAAACTCCACAGCTAGAAAGTCCGCAACTAGAAACTCTGCAACTAGAAACTCCGCAACTAGAAACTCCACAGCTAGAAAATCCACCACTAGAAACTCCACAACTAGCAACTCCACAACTACAGGCTCCGCAACTAGAAAACTCCGCAACCAGAAACTCCCAACCAGACACTCCGCAACTAGGAACTCTACAACTTCAAAATCCACAACTAGAAACTCCCCAACTTGAAACACCACAACTAGATACTCCACAACTACAAACTCCACAACTAGAAACTCCGCAACTAGAAACTCCGCCACTAGAAACTCCACAACTATTAAACTCCGCAGCTAGAAAATCTGCAACTAGAAACTCCGCAACTAGAAACTACACAGCTAGAAACTTCACTACTTGAAACACCGCAACTAGATACTCAACAACTACGAATTCCACAACTAGAAACTCCACAGCTAGAAAGTCCACAACTAGAAACTCTGCAACTGGAAACTCCACAACTAGAAACTGCACAGATAGAAAATCCACCACTAGAAACTCCAAAACTAGCAACTCCACAACTACAGACTCCGCAACTAGAAAACTGCACAACTACAAAATCCGCAACTAGAAACTCCAGAACTAGAAACTCCACACCTAGAGACTCCACAACTTGAGACTCCACAACTACAGACTCCACAACTAGAAACTCCACAAGTAGAAACTCCACAACCAGAAACTCCACAACCAGAAACTCCGCAACTAGAAACTCCGCAACTAGAAATCCCACAACTAGAGACTCCACAACTAGAGACTTCACAACTAGAAACTCCGCAACTAGAAAATCCACAACTAGAAACTCCACAGCTAGAAACTCCACATTTTGAAACACCACAACTAGATACTCCACAAATACTAATTACATAACTTGGAACTCCACAACTTGAAACTCAACAAATAGATACTCCACAACTATGGACTCCACAACTAAAAACTCTAACACTAGAAACTCCACAACCAGAAACTCCGCAACTAAAAACTCCGCAACTAGAAACTCCAAAGCTATAAAATCCACAGCTAGAAATTCCAAAACTAGAAACTCCACAACTACAGACTCCGCAACTATAAACTCCACAACTAGATAATCCTCAACTAGGAACTCTACAACTTCAAAATCCACAACTAAAAACTTCACAACTTGAAACTCCACAACTAGATACTCCACAACTACAAACTCCACAACTACAAACTCCACAACTTGAAACTCCGCAACTAGAAACTCCGTAACTAGAAACTCCACTACTAGAAAACTCCGCAACTAGAAACTCTGCAACTAGAAACTCCACAACTAGAAACTCCTCAACTAGAAACTCCACAACTTGAAACACCACAACTAGATACTCCACAACTACAAACTCCACAACTAGAAACTCCACAACTAAAAACTCCACAACTTGAAACTCCGCAACTAGAAACTCCACAACAAGAGACTCCATAACTAGGAACTCCACAACTAGAAACTCCACAACTACAGACTCCACAACTACAGACTCCACAACTAGAAACACCTCAACTAGAAACTCCACAACCAGAAACTCCGCAACTAGAAACTCCGCAACTAGAAATCCCACAACTTGAGACTCCACAATTAGAGACTTCACAACTAGAAACTCCGCAATTAGAAAATCCACAACTAGAAACTCCACAGCTAGAATTTCCACATTTTGAAACACCACAACTAGATACTCCACAACTACAAATTCCATAACTAGAAACTCCACAACTTGAAACTCAACAAATAGATACTCCACAACTATGGACTTCACAACTAGAAACTCTAACACTAGAACCTCCACAACCAGAAACTCCGCAACGAAAAACTCCGCAACTAGAATCTCCACAGCTAGAAAATCCAAAGCTAGAAATTCCACAACTAGAAACTCCACAACTACAGACTCCGCAACTATAAACTCCACAACTAGACAATCCGCAACTAGGAACTCTACAACTTCAAAATCCACAACTAAAAACTTGACAACTTGAAACTCCACAACTAGATACTCCACAACTACAAACTCCACAACTAGAAACTCCACAACTTGAAACTCCGCAACTAGAAACTCCGCCACTACAATCTCAACAACTGGAAAACTCCGCAACCAGAAACTCTGCAACTAGAAACTCCGCAACTAGGAACTCCAGAGCTAGAAACTCCACAACTACAAACTCCATAACTAGAGACTCCACAACTAGAAACTCCACAACTACGAGTCCCACAACTACGAACCCCACAACTACAAACTCAACAACTAGAAATTCCACAAATAGAAACTCAACAACTTTAGACTTCGCAACTAGAAACTCCACAACTAGAGACTCCACAACTAGGAACACCACAACTAGAGACTCCACAACCAGAAACTCCACAGCTAGAAATTCCACAGCTTGAGACTTCGTATGTAGAGACTCGGCAACTAGAAACACAACAACTAGAAATTCCACAACGAGAAACTCCACAACTAGAAACTCCACAACTTGAAACACCACAACTAGATACTCCACAAAAACAAATTTCATAACTAGAAACTCCACAGCTAGAAAGTCCGCCACTAGAAACTCTGCAACTAGAAACTCCGCAACTAGAAACTCCACAGCTAGAAAATCCACCACTAGAAACTCCACAACTAGCAACTCCACAACTACAGGCTCCGCAACTAGAAAACTCCGCAACCAGAAACTCCCAACCAGACACTCCGCAACTAGGAACTCTACAACTTCAAAATCCACAACTAGAAACTCCCCAACTTGAAACACTACCACTAGATACTCCACAACTACAAACTCCACAACTAGAAACTCCTCAACTAGAAACTCCGCCACTAGAAACTCCACAACTATTAAACTCCGCAGCTAGAAAATCTGCAACTAGAAACTCCGCAACTAGAAACTACACAGCTAGAAACTTCACTACTTGAAACACCACAACTAGATACTCCACAACTAGAAACTCCACAGCTAGAAAGTCCACAACTAGAAACTCTGCAACTAGAAACTCCACAACTAGAAACTGCACAGATAGAAAATCCACCACTAGAAACTCCACAACTAGCAACTCCACAACTAGAGACTCCGCAACTAGAAAACTGCGCAACTAGAAACTCCCACTTAGACTTTCCGCAACAAGAAACTGCGCAACTAGAAACTCCACAACTTGAGACTTTGCAACTACAAACTCCACAACTAGAAACTCCACAACTAGAAACTCCACAGCTAGGAAGTCCGCAACTAGAAACTCTGCAACTGGAAACTCCACAACTAGAAACTGCACAGCTAGAAAATCCACCACTAAAAACTCCACAACTAGCTACTCCACAACTAAAGACTCCAGAACTAGAAAACTCCGCAACTAGAAACTCCCAACTAGACTTTCCGCAACAAGAAACTCCGCAACTAGAAACTCCACAACTTGAGACTTCGAAACTACAAACTCCACAACTAGAAACTCCACAACTAGAAACTCCACAACTAGAATCTCCACAACTAGAAACTCCGCAACTAGAAACTCCACAGCTAGAAAGTCCGCAACTAGAAACTCTGCAACTAGAAACTCCGCAACTAGAAACTCCACAGCTAGAAAATCCACCACTAGAAACTCCACAACTAACAATTCCCATCTAGACACTCCGCAACTAGGAACTCTACAACTTCAAAATCCACAACTAAAAACGTCACAACTTGAAACTCCACAACTAGATACTCCACAACTACAAACTCCACAACTACAAACTCCACAACTTGAAACTCTGCAACTAGAAACTCCGTAACTAGAAACTCCACTACTAGAAAACTCCGCAACTAGAAACTCTGCAACTAGAAACTCCACAACTAGAAACTCCTCAACTAGAAACTCCACAACTTGAAACACCACAACTAGATACTCCACAACTACAAACTCCACAACTAGAAACTCCACAACTAAAAACCCCACAACTTGAAACTCCGCAACTAGAAACTCCACAACAAGAGACTCCATAACTAGGAACTCCACAACTAGAAACTCCACAACTACAGACTCCACAACTACAGACTCCACAACTAGAAACTCCGCAACTAGAAACTCCACAACAAGAAACTCCGCAACTAGAAACTCCGCAACTAGAAATCCCACAACTAGAGACTCCACAACTAGAGACTTCACAACTAGAAACTCCGCAACTAGAAAATCCACAACTAGAAACTCCACAGCTAGAAACTCCACATTTTGAAACACCACAACAAGATACTCCACAACTACAAATTCCATAACTAGAAACTCCACAACTTGAAACTCAACAAATAGATACTCCACAACTATGGACTTCACAACTAGAAACTCTAACACTAGAACCTCCACAGCCAGAAACTCCGCAACGAAAAACTCCGCAACTAGAATCTCCACAGCTAGAAAATCCACAGCTAGAAATTCCACAACTAGAAACTCCACAACTACAGACTCCGCAACTATAAACTCCACAACTAGACAATCCGCAACTAGGAACTCTACAACTTCAAAATCCACAACTAAAAACTTCACAACTTGAAACTCCACAACTAGATACTCCACAACTACAAACTCCACAACTAGAAACTCCACAACTTGAAACTCCGCAACTAGAAACTCCGCCACTACAATCTCAACAACTGGAAAACTCCGCAACTAGAAACTCTGCAACTAGAAACTCCGCAACTAGGAACTCCAGAGCTAGAAACTCCACAACTACAAACTCCACAACTTGAGACTCCACAACTAGAAACTCCACAACTACGAGTCCCACAACTACGAACCCCACAACTACAAACTCAACAACTAGAAATTCCACAAATAGAAACTCAACAACTTTAGACTTCGCAACTAGAAACTCCACAACTAGAGACTCCACAACTAGGAACACTACAACTAGAGACTCCACAACCAGAAACTTCACAGCTAGAAATTCCACAGCTTGAGACTTCGTATGTAGAGACTCGGCAACGAGAAACTCCACAACTAGAAACTCCACAACGAGAAACTCCACAACTAGAAACTCCACAACTTGAAACACCACAACTAGATACTCCACAAAAACGAATTTCATAACTAGAAACTCCACAGCTAGAAAGTCCGCAACTAGAAACTCTGCAACTAGAAACTCCGCAACTAGAAACTCCACAGCTAGAAAATCCACCACTAGAAACTCCACAACTAGCAACTCCACAACTACAGGCTCCGCAACTAGAAAACTCCGCAACCAGAAACTCCCAACCAGACACTCCGCAACTAGGAACTCTACAACTTCAAAATCCACAACTAGAAACTCCCCAACTTGAAACACCACAACTAGATACTCCACAACTACAAACTCCACAACTAGAAACTCCGCAACTAGAAACTCCGCCACTAGAAACTCCACAACTATTAAACTCCGCAGCTAGAAAATCTGCAACTAGAAACTCCGCAACTAGAAACTACACAGCTAGAAACTTCACTACTTGAAACACCGCAACTAGATACTCAACAACTACGAATTCCACAACTAGAAACTCCACAGCTAGAAAGTCCACAACTAGAAACTCTGCAACTGGAAACTCCACAACTAGAAACTGCACAGATAGAAAATCCACCACTAGAAACTCCAAAACTAGCAACTCCACAACTACAGACTCCGCAACTAGAAAACTGCACAACTACAAAATCCGCAACTAGAAACTCCAGAACTAGAAACTCCACACCTAGAGACTCCACAACTTGAGACTCCACAACTACAGACTCCACAACTAGAAACTCCACAAGTAGAAACTCCACAACCAGAAACTCCACAACCAGAAACTCCGCAACTAGAAACTCCGCAACTAGAAATCCCACAACTAGAGACTCCACAACTAGAGACTTCACAACTAGAAACTCCGCAACTAGAAAATCCACAACTAGAAACTCCACAGCTAGAAACTCCACATTTTGAAACACCACAACTAGATACTCCACAAATACTAATTACATAACTTGGAACTCCACAACTTGAAACTCAACAAATAGATACTCCACAACTATGGACTCCACAACTAAAAACTCTAACACTAGAAACTCCACAACCAGAAACTCCGCAACTAAAAACTCCGCAACTAGAAACTCCAAAGCTATAAAATCCACAGCTAGAAATTCCAAAACTAGAAACTCCACAACTACAGACTCCGCAACTATAAACTCCACAACTAGATAATCCTCAACTAGGAACTCTACAACTTCAAAATCCACAACTAAAAACTTCACAACTTGAAACTCCACAACTAGATACTCCACAACTACAAACTCCACAACTACAAACTCCACAACTTGAAACTCCGCAACTAGAAACTCCGTAACTAGAAACTCCACTACTAGAAAACTCCGCAACTAGAAACTCTGCAACTAGAAACTCCACAACTAGAAACTCCTCAACTAGAAACTCCACAACTTGAAACACCACAACTAGATACTCCACAACTACAAACTCCACAACTAGAAACTCCACAACTAAAAACTCCACAACTTGAAACTCCGCAACTAGAAACTCCACAACAAGAGACTCCATAACTAGGAACTCCACAACTAGAAACTCCACAACTACAGACTCCACAACTACAGACTCCACAACTAGAAACACCTCAACTAGAAACTCCACAACCAGAAACTCCGCAACTAGAAACTCCGCAACTAGAAATCCCACAACTTGAGACTCCACAATTAGAGACTTCACAACTAGAAACTCCGCAATTAGAAAATCCACAACTAGAAACTCCACAGCTAGAATTTCCACATTTTGAAACACCACAACTAGATACTCCACAACTACAAATTCCATAACTAGAAACTCCACAACTTGAAACTCAACAAATAGATACTCCACAACTATGGACTTCACAACTAGAAACTCTAACACTAGAACCTCCACAACCAGAAACTCCGCAACGAAAAACTCCGCAACTAGAATCTCCACAGCTAGAAAATCCAAAGCTAGAAATTCCACAACTAGAAACTCCACAACTACAGACTCCGCAACTATAAACTCCACAACTAGACAATCCGCAACTAGGAACTCTACAACTTCAAAATCCACAACTAAAAACTTGACAACTTGAAACTCCACAACTAGATACTCCACAACTACAAACTCCACAACTAGAAACTCCACAACTTGAAACTCCGCAACTAGAAACTCCGCCACTACAATCTCAACAACTGGAAAACTCCGCAACCAGAAACTCTGCAACTAGAAACTCCGCAACTAGGAACTCCAGAGCTAGAAACTCCACAACTACAAACTCCATAACTAGAGACTCCACAACTAGAAACTCCACAACTACGAGTCCCACAACTACGAACCCCACAACTACAAACTCAACAACTAGAAATTCCACAAATAGAAACTCAACAACTTTAGACTTCGCAACTAGAAACTCCACAACTAGAGACTCCACAACTAGGAACACCACAACTAGAGACTCCACAACCAGAAACTCCACAGCTAGAAATTCCACAGCTTGAGACTTCGTATGTAGAGACTCGGCAACTAGAAACACAACAACTAGAAATTCCACAACGAGAAACTCCACAACTAGAAACTCCACAACTTGAAACACCACAACTAGATACTCCACAAAAACAAATTTCATAACTAGAAACTCCACAGCTAGAAAGTCCGCCACTAGAAACTCTGCAACTAGAAACTCCGCAACTAGAAACTCCACAGCTAGAAAATCCACCACTAGAAACTCCACAACTAGCAACTCCACAACTACAGGCTCCGCAACTAGAAAACTCCGCAACCAGAAACTCCCAACCAGACACTCCGCAACTAGGAACTCTACAACTTCAAAATCCACAACTAGAAACTCCCCAACTTGAAACACTACCACTAGATACTCCACAACTACAAACTCCACAACTAGAAACTCCTCAACTAGAAACTCCGCCACTAGAAACTCCACAACTATTAAACTCCGCAGCTAGAAAATCTGCAACTAGAAACTCCGCAACTAGAAACTACACAGCTAGAAACTTCACTACTTGAAACACCACAACTAGATACTCCACAACTAGAAACTCCACAGCTAGAAAGTCCACAACTAGAAACTCTGCAACTAGAAACTCCACAACTAGAAACTGCACAGATAGAAAATCCACCACTAGAAACTCCACAACTAGCAACTCCACAACTAGAGACTCCGCAACTAGAAAACTGCGCAACTAGAAACTCCCACTTAGACTTTCCGCAACAAGAAACTGCGCAACTAGAAACTCCACAACTTGAGACTTTGCAACTACAAACTCCACAACTAGAAACTCCACAACTAGAAACTCCACAGCTAGGAAGTCCGCAACTAGAAACTCTGCAACTGGAAACTCCACAACTAGAAACTGCACAGCTAGAAAATCCACCACTAAAAACTCCACAACTAGCTACTCCACAACTAAAGACTCCAGAACTAGAAAACTCCGCAACTAGAAACTCCCAACTAGACTTTCCGCAACAAGAAACTCCGCAACTAGAAACTCCACAACTTGAGACTTCGAAACTACAAACTCCACAACTAGAAACTCCACAACTAGAAACTCCACAACTAGAATCTCCACAACTAGAAACTCCGCAACTAGAAACTCCACAGCTAGAAAGTCCGCAACTAGAAACTCTGCAACTAGAAACTCCGCAACTAGAAACTCCACAGCTAGAAAATCCACCACTAGAAACTCCACAACTAACAATTCCCATCTAGACACTCCGCAACTAGGAACTCTACAACTTCAAAATCCACAACTAGAAACTCCACAACTTGAAACTCCACAACTAGATACTCCACAACTACAAACTCCACAACTTGAAACTCCGCAACTTGAAACTCCATAACTAGAAACTCCACTACTAGAAAACTCCGCAACTAGAAACTCTGCAACTAGAAACTCCGCAACTAGAAACTCCACAGCTAGAAACTTCACTACTTGAAACACCACAACTAGATACTCCAAAACTACGAATTCCACAACTAGAAACTTCGCAACTAGAAAATCCGCAACTAGAAACTCCAGAACTAGAAACTCCACAACTAGAGACTCCATAACTAGGAACTCCACAACTAGAAACTCCACAACTACAGACTCCACAACTAGAAACTCCACAACTAGAAACTCCACAACCAGAAACTCCACAACCAGAAACTCCGCAACTAGAAACTCCGCAACTAGAAATCCCACAACTAGGGACTCCACAACTAGAGACTTCACAACTAGAAAATCTGCAACTAGAAACTTCGCAACTAGAAACTACACAGCTAGAAACTTAACTACTTGAAACACCACAACTAGATACTCCACAACTACGAATTCCACAACTAGAAACTCCACACCTAGGAAGTCCTCAACTAGAAACTCTGCAACTGCAATCTCCGCAACTAGAAACTCCCAACTAGACTTTCCGCAACAAGAAACTCCGCAACTAGAAACTCCACAACTTGACACTTCGAAACTACAAATTCCACAACCAGAAACTCCACAACTAGAAACTCCGCAACTAGAAACTCCAAAGCTAGAAAGTCCGCAACTAAAAACTCTGCAACTAGAAATCCCACAACTAGAGACTCCACAACTAGAGACTTCACAACTAGAAACTCCGCAACTAAAAAATCCACAACTAGAAACTCCACAGCTAGAAACTCCACATTTTGAAACACCACAACTAGATACTCCACAACTACTAATTCCATAACTAGAAACTCCACAACTTGAAACTCAACAAATATATACTCCACAACTATGGACTCCACAACTAAAAACTCTAACACTAGAAACTTCACAACCAGAAACTCCGCAACTAAAAACTCCGCAACTAGAAACTCTACAGCTAGAAAATCCACAGCTAGAAACTCCAAAACTAGAAACTCCACAACTACAGACTCCGCAACTATAAACTCCACAACTAGATAATCCTCAACTAGGAACTCTACAACTTCAAAATCCACAACTAAAAACGTCACAACTTGAAACTCCACAACTAGATACTCCACAACTACAAACTCCACAACTACAAACTCCACAACTTGAAACTCTGCAACTAGAAACTCCGTAACTAGAAACTCCACTACTAGAAAACTCCGCAACTAGAAACTCTGCAACTAGAAACTCCACAACTAGAAACTCCTCAACTAGAAACTCCACAACTTGAAACACCACAACTAGATACTCCACAACTACAAACTCCACAACTAGAAACTCCACAACTAAAAACCCCACAACTTGAAACTCCGCAACTAGAAACTCCACAACAAGAGACTCCATAACTAGGAACTCCACAACTAGAAACTCCACAACTACAGACTCCACAACTACAGACTCCACAACTAGAAACTCCACAACTAGAAACTCCACAACCAGAAACTCCGCAACTAGAAACTCCGCAACTAGAAATCCCACAACTAGAGACTCCACAACTAGAGACTTCACAACTAGAAACTCCGCAACTAGAAAATCCACAACTAGAAACTCCACAGCTAGAAACTCCACATTTTGAAACACCACAACAAGATACTCCACAACTACAAATTCCATAACTAGAAACTCCACAACTTGAAACTCAACAAATAGATACTCCACAACTATGGACTTCACAACTAGAAACTCTAACACTAGAACCTCCACAGCCAGAAACTCCGCAACTAAAAACTCCGCAACTAGAAACTCCACAGCTAGAAAATCCACAGCTAGAAATTCCACAACTAGAAACTCCACAACTACAGACTCCGCAACTATAAACTCCACAACTAGACAATCCGCAACTAGGAACTCTACAACTTCAAAGTCCACAACTAAAAACTTCACAACTTGAAACTCCACAACTAGATACTCCACAACTACAAACTCCACAACTAGAAACTCCACAACTTGAAACTCCGCAACTAGAAACTCCGCCACTACAATCTCAACAACTGGAAAACTCCGCAACTAGAAACTCTGCAACTAGAAACTCCGCAACTAGGAACTCCAGAGCTAGAAACTCCACAACTACAAACTCCACAACTTGAGACTCCACAACTAGAAACTCCACAACTACGAGTCCCACAACTACGAACCCCACAACTACAAACTCAACAACTAGAAATTCCACAAATAGAAACTCAACAACTTTAGACTTCGCAACTAGAAACTCCACAACTAGAGACTCCACAACTAGGAACACTACAACTAGAGACTCCACAACCAGAAACTTCACAGCTAGAAATTCCACAGCTTGAGACTTCGTATGTAGAGACTCGGCAACGAGAAACTCCACAACTAGAAACTCCACAACGAGAAACTCCACAACTAGAAACTCCACAACTTGAAACACCACAACTAGATACTCCACAAAAACGAATTTCATAACTAGAAACTCCACAGCTAGAAAGTCCGCAACTAGAAACTCTGCAACTAGAAACTCCGCAACTAGAAACTCCACAGCTAGAAAATCCACCACTAGAAACTCCACAACTAGCAACTCCACAACTACAGACTCCGCAACTAGAAAACTCCGCAACCAGAAACTCCCAACCAGACACTCCGCAACTAGGAACTCTACAACTTCAAAATCCACAACTAGAAACTCCCCAACTTGAAACACCACAACTAGATACTCCACAACTACAAACTCCACAACTAGAAACTCCGCAACTAGAAACTCCGCCACTAGAAACTCCACAACTATTAAACTCCGCAGCTAGAAAATCTGCAACTAGAAACTCCGCAACTAGAAACTACACAGCTAGAAACTTCACTACTTGAAACACCACAACTAGATACTCAACAACTACGAATTCCACAACTAGAAACTCCACAGCTAGAAAGTCCACAACTAGAAACTCTGCAACTGGAAACTCCACAACTAGAAACTGCACAGATAGAAAATCCACCACTAGAAACTCCAAAACTAGCAACTCCACAACTACAGACTCCGCAACTAGAAAACTGCACAACTACAAAATCCGCAACTAGAAACTCCAGAACTAGAAACTCCACACCTAGAGACTCCACAACTTGAGACTCCACAACTACAGACTCCACAACTAGAAACTCCACAACTAGAAACTCCACAACCAGAAACTCCACAACCAGAAACTCCGCAACTAGAAACTCCGCAACTAGAAATCCCACAACTAGAGACTCCACAACTAGAGACTTCACAACTAGAAACTCCGCAACTAGAAAATCCACAACTAGAAACTCCACAGCTAGAAACTCCACATTTTGAAACACCACAACTAGATACTCCACAAATACTAATTACATAACTTGGAACTCCACAACTTGAAACTCAACAAATAGATACTCCACAACTATGGACTCCACAACTAAAAACTCTAACACTAGAAACTCCACAACCAGAAACTCCGCAACTAAAAACTCCGCAACTAGAAACTCCAAAGCTATAAAATCCACAGCTAGAAATTCCAAAACTAGAAACTCCACAACTACAGACTCCGCAACTATAAACTCCACAACTAGATAATCCTCAACTAGGAACTCTACAACTTCAAAATCCACAACTAAAAACTTCACAACTTGAAACTCCACAACTAGATACTCCACAACTACAAACTCCACAACTACAAACTCCACAACTTGAAACTCCGCAACTAGAAACTCCGTAACTAGAAACTCCACTACTAGAAAACTCCGCAACTAGAAACTCTGCAACTAGAAACTCCACAACTAGAAACTCCTCAACTAGAAACTCCACAACTTGAAACACCACAACTAGATACTCCACAACTACAAACTCCACAACTAGAAACTCCACAACTAAAAACTCCACAACTTGAAACTCCGCAACTAGAAACTCCACAACAAGAGACTCCATAACTAGGAACTCCACAACTAGAAACTCCACAACTACAGACTCCACAACTACAGACTCCACAACTAGAAACACCTCAACTAGAAACTCCACAACCAGAAACTCCGCAACTAGAAACTCCGCAACTAGAAATCCCACAACTTGAGACTCCACAATTAGAGACTTCACAACTAGAAACTCCGCAATTAGAAAATCCACAACTAGAAACTCCACAGCTAGAATTTCCACATTTTGAAACACCACAACTAGATACTCCACAACTACAAATTCCATAACTAGAAACTCCACAACTTGAAACTCAACAAATAGATACTCCACAACTATGGACTTCACAACTAGAAACTCTAACACTAGAACCTCCACAACCAGAAACTCCGCAACGAAAAACTCCGCAACTAGAATCTCCACAGCTAGAAAATCCAAAGCTAGAAATTCCACAACTAGAAACTCCACAACTACAGACTCCGCAACTATAAACTCCACAACTAGACAATCCGCAACTAGGAACTCTACAACTTCAAACTCCACAACTAGAAACTAAACAACTAGAAACTCCACAACTAGAAATTCCACAACCAGAAACTCCACAGCTAGAAACTCCACAACTTGAGACTTCGCATTTAGAGACTCGGCAACTAGAAACTCAACAACTAGAAAACTCCGCAACTAGAAACTCTGCAACTAGAAACTCCACAACTAGAAACTCCTCAACTAGAAACTCCACAACTTGAAACACCACAACTAGATACTCCACAACTACAAACTCCACAACTAGAAACTCCACAACTAAAAACCCCACAACTTGAAACTCCGCAACTAGAAACTCCACAACAAGAGACTCCATAACTAGGAACTCCACAACTAGAAACTCCACAACTACAGACTCCACAACTACAGACTCCACAACTAGAAACTCCACAACTAGAAACTCCACAACCAGAAACTCCGCAACTAGAAACTCCGCAACTAGAAATCCCACAACTAGAGACTCCACAACTAGAGACTTCACAACTAGAAACTCCGCAACTAGAAAATCCACAACTAGAAACTCCACAGCTAGAAACTCCACATTTTGAAACACCACAACAAGATACTCCACAACTACAAATTCCATAACTAGAAACTCCACAACTTGAAACTCAACAAATAGATACTCCACAACTATGGACTTCACAACTAGAAACTCTAACACTAGAACCTCCACAGCCAGAAACTCCGCAACTAAAAACTCCGCAACTAGAAACTCCACAGCTAGAAAATCCACAGCTAGAAATTCCACAACTAGAAACTCCACAACTACAGACTCCGCAACTATAAACTCCACAACTAGACAATCCGCAACTAGGAACTCTACAACTTCAAAGTCCACAACTAAAAACTTCACAACTTGAAACTCCACAACTAGATACTCCACAACTACAAACTCCACAACTAGAAACTCCACAACTTGAAACTCCGCAACTAGAAACTCCGCCACTACAATCTCAACAACTGGAAAACTCCGCAACTAGAAACTCTGCAACTAGAAACTCCGCAACTAGGAACTCCAGAGCTAGAAACTCCACAACTACAAACTCCACAACTTGAGACTCCACAACTAGAAACTCCACAACTACGAGTCCCACAACTACGAACCCCACAACTACAAACTCAACAACTAGAAATTCCACAAATAGAAACTCAACAACTTTAGACTTCGCAACTAGAAACTCCACAACTAGAGACTCCACAACTAGGAACACTACAACTAGAGACTCCACAACCAGAAACTTCACAGCTAGAAATTCCACAGCTTGAGACTTCGTATGTAGAGACTCGGCAACGAGAAACTCCACAACTAGAAACTCCACAACGAGAAACTCCACAACTAGAAACTCCACAACTTGAAACACCACAACTAGATACTCCACAAAAACGAATTTCATAACTAGAAACTCCACAGCTAGAAAGTCCGCAACTAGAAACTCTGCAACTAGAAACTCCGCAACTAGAAACTCCACAGCTAGAAAATCCACCACTAGAAACTCCACAACTAGCAACTCCACAACTACAGACTCCGCAACTAGAAAACTCCGCAACCAGAAACTCCCAACCAGACACTCCGCAACTAGGAACTCTACAACTTCAAAATCCACAACTAGAAACTCCCCAACTTGAAACACCACAACTAGATACTCCACAACTACAAACTCCACAACTAGAAACTCCGCAACTAGAAACTCCGCCACTAGAAACTCCACAACTATTAAACTCCGCAGCTAGAAAATCTGCAACTAGAAACTCCGCAACTAGAAACTACACAGCTAGAAACTTCACTACTTGAAACACCACAACTAGATACTCAACAACTACGAATTCCACAACTAGAAACTCCACAGCTAGAAAGTCCACAACTAGAAACTCTGCAACTGGAAACTCCACAACTAGAAACTGCACAGATAGAAAATCCACCACTAGAAACTCCAAAACTAGCAACTCCACAACTACAGACTCCGCAACTAGAAAACTGCACAACTACAAAATCCGCAACTAGAAACTCCAGAACTAGAAACTCCACACCTAGAGACTCCACAACTTGAGACTCCACAACTACAGACTCCACAACTAGAAACTCCACAACTAGAAACTCCACAACCAGAAACTCCACAACCAGAAACTCCGCAACTAGAAACTCCGCAACTAGAAATCCCACAACTAGAGACTCCACAACTAGAGACTTCACAACTAGAAACTCCGCAACTAGAAAATCCACAACTAGAAACTCCACAGCTAGAAACTCCACATTTTGAAACACCACAACTAGATACTCCACAAATACTAATTACATAACTTGGAACTCCACAACTTGAAACTCAACAAATAGATACTCCACAACTATGGACTCCACAACTAAAAACTCTAACACTAGAAACTCCACAACCAGAAACTCCGCAACTAAAAACTCCGCAACTAGAAACTCCAAAGCTATAAAATCCACAGCTAGAAATTCCAAAACTAGAAACTCCACAACTACAGACTCCGCAACTATAAACTCCACAACTAGATAATCCTCAACTAGGAACTCTACAACTTCAAAATCCACAACTAAAAACTTCACAACTTGAAACTCCACAACTAGATACTCCACAACTACAAACTCCACAACTACAAACTCCACAACTTGAAACTCCGCAACTAGAAACTCCGTAACTAGAAACTCCACTACTAGAAAACTCCGCAACTAGAAACTCTGCAACTAGAAACTCCACAACTAGAAACTCCTCAACTAGAAACTCCACAACTTGAAACACCACAACTAGATACTCCACAACTACAAACTCCACAACTAGAAACTCCACAACTAAAAACTCCACAACTTGAAACTCCGCAACTAGAAACTCCACAACAAGAGACTCCATAACTAGGAACTCCACAACTAGAAACTCCACAACTACAGACTCCACAACTACAGACTCCACAACTAGAAACACCTCAACTAGAAACTCCACAACCAGAAACTCCGCAACTAGAAACTCCGCAACTAGAAATCCCACAACTTGAGACTCCACAATTAGAGACTTCACAACTAGAAACTCCGCAATTAGAAAATCCACAACTAGAAACTCCACAGCTAGAATTTCCACATTTTGAAACACCACAACTAGATACTCCACAACTACAAATTCCATAACTAGAAACTCCACAACTTGAAACTCAACAAATAGATACTCCACAACTATGGACTTCACAACTAGAAACTCTAACACTAGAACCTCCACAACCAGAAACTCCGCAACGAAAAACTCCGCAACTAGAATCTCCACAGCTAGAAAATCCAAAGCTAGAAATTCCACAACTAGAAACTCCACAACTACAGACTCCGCAACTATAAACTCCACAACTAGACAATCCGCAACTAGGAACTCTACAACTTCAAAATCCACAACTAAAAACTTGACAACTTGAAACTCCACAACTAGATACTCCACAACTACAAACTCCACAACTAGAAACTCCACAACTTGAAACTCCGCAACTAGAAACTCCGCCACTACAATCTCAACAACTGGAAAACTCCGCAACCAGAAACTCTGCAACTAGAAACTCCGCAACTAGGAACTCCAGAGCTAGAAACTCCACAACTACAAACTCCACAACTAGAGACTCCACAACTAGAAACTCCACAACTACGAGTCCCACAACTACGAACCCCACAACTACAAACTCAACAACTAGAAATTCCACAAATAGAAACTCAACAACTTTAGACTTCGCAACTAGAAACTCCACAACTAGAGACTCCACAACTAGGAACACCACAACTAGAGACTCCACAACCAGAAACTCCACAGCTAGAAATTCCACAGCTTGAGACTTCGTATGTAGAGACTCGGCAACTAGAAACACAACAACTAGAAATTCCACAACGAGAAACTCCACAACTAGAAACTCCACAACTTGAAACACCACAACTAGATACTCCACAAAAACAAATTTCATAACTAGAAACTCCACAGCTAGAAAGTCCGCCACTAGAAACTCTGCAACTAGAAACTCCGCAACTAGAAACTCCACAGCTAGAAAATCCACCACTAGAAACTCCACAACTAGCAACTCCACAACTACAGGCTCCGCAACTAGAAAACTCCGCAACCAGAAACTCCCAACCAGACACTCCGCAACTAGGAACTCTACAACTTCAAAATCCACAACTAGAAACTCCCCAACTTGAAACACTACCACTAGATACTCCACAACTACAAACTCCACAACTAGAAACTCCTCAACTAGAAACTCCGCCACTAGAAACTCCACAACTATTAAACTCCGCAGCTAGAAAATCTGCAACTAGAAACTCCGCAACTAGAAACTACACAGCTAGAAACTTCACTACTTGAAACACCACAACTAGATACTCCACAACTAGAAACTCCACAGCTAGAAAGTCCACAACTAGAAACTCTGCAACTAGAAACTCCACAACTAGAAACTGCACAGATAGAAAATCCACCACTAGAAACTCCACAACTAGCAACTCCACAACTAGAGACTCCGCAACTAGAAAACTGCGCATCTAGAAACTCCCACTTAGACTTTCCGCAACAAGAAACTGCGCAACTAGAAACTCCACAACTTGAGACTTTGCAACTACAAACTCCACAACTAGAAACTCCACAACTAGAAACTCCACAGCTAGGAAGTCCGCAACTAGAAACTCTGCAACTGGAAACTCCACAACTAGAAACTGCACAGCTAGAAAATCCACCACTAAAAACTCCACAACTAGCTACTCCACAACTAAAGACTCCAGAACTAGAAAACTCCGCAACTAGAAACTCCCAACTAGACTTTCCGCAACAAGAAACTCCGCAACTAGAAACTCCACAACTTGAGACTTCGAAACTACAAACTCCACAACTAGAAACTCCACAACTAGAAACTCCACAACTAGAATCTCCACAACTAGAAACTCCGCAACTAGAAACTCCACAGCTAGAAAGTCCGCAACTAGAAACTCTGCAACTAGAAACTCCGCAACTAGAAACTCCACAGCTAGAAAATCCACCACTAGAAACTCCACAACTAACAATTCCCATCTAGACACTCCGCAACTAGGAACTCTACAACTTCAAAATCCACAACTAGAAACTCCACAACTTGAAACTCCACAACTATATACTCCACAACTACAAACTCCACAACTTGAAACTCCGCAACTTGAAACTCCATAACTAGAAACTCCACTACTAGAAAACTCCGCAACTAGAAACTGTGCAACTAGAAACTCCGCAACTAGAAACTCCACAGCTAGAAACTTCACTACTTGAAACACCACAACTAGATACTCCAAAACTACGAATTCCACAACTAGAAACTTCGCAACTAGAAAATCCGCAACTAGAAACTCCAGAACTAGAAACTCCACAACTAGAGACTCCATAACTAGGAACTCCACAACTAGAAACTCCACAACTACAGACTCCACAACTAGAAACTCCACAACTAGAAACTCCACAACCAGAAACTCCACAACCAGAAACTCCGCAACTAGAAACTCCGCAACTAGAAATCCCACAACTAGGGACTCCACAACTAGAGACTTCACAACTAGAAAATCTGCAACTAGAAACTTCGCAACTAGAAACTACACAGCTAGAAACTTAACTACTTGAAACACCACAACTAGATACTCCACAACTACGAATTCCACAACTAGAAACTCCACACCTAGGAAGTCCTCAACTAGAAACTCTGCAACTGCAATCTCCGCAACTAGAAACTCCCAACTAGACTTTCCGCAACAAGAAACTCCGCAACTAGAAACTCCACAACTTGACACTTCGAAACTACAAATTCCACAACCAGAAACTCCACAACTAGAAACTCCGCAACTAGAAACTCCAAAGCTAGAAAGTCCGCAACTAAAAACTCTGCAACTAGAAATCCCACAACTAGAGACTCCACAACTAGAGACTTCACAACTAGAAACTCCGCAACTAAAAAATCCACAACTAGAAACTCCACAGCTAGAAACTCCACATTTTGAAACACCACAACTAGATACTCCACAACTACTAATTCCATAACTAGAAACTCCACAACTTGAAACTCAACAAATATATACTCCACAACTATGGACTCCACAACTAAAAACTCTAACACTAGAAACTTCACAACCAGAAACTCCGCAACTAAAAACTCCGCAACTAGAAACTCTACAGCTAGAAAATCCACAGCTAGAAACTCCAAAACTAGAAACTCCACAACTACAGACTCCGCAACTATAAACTCCACAACTAGATAATCCTCAACTAGGAACTCTACAACTTCAAAATCCACAACTAAAAACGTCACAACTTGAAACTCCACAACTAGATACTCCACAACTACAAACTCCACAACTACAAACTCCACAACTTGAAACTCTGCAACTAGAAACTCCGTAACTAGAAACTCCACTACTAGAAAACTCCGCAACTAGAAACTCTGCAACTAGAAACTCCACAACTAGAAACTCCTCAACTAGAAACTCCACAACTTGAAACACCACAACTAGATACTCCACAACTACAAACTCCACAACTAGAAACTCCACAACTAAAAACCCCACAACTTGAAACTCCGCAACTAGAAACTCCACAACAAGAGACTCCATAACTAGGAACTCCACAACTAGAAACTCCACAACTACAGACTCCACAACTACAGACTCCACAACTAGAAACTCCACAACTAGAAACTCCACAACCAGAAACTCCGCAACTAGAAACTCCGCAACTAGAAATCCCACAACTAGAGACTCCACAACTAGAGACTTCACAACTAGAAACTCCGCAACTAGAAAATCCACAACTAGAAACTCCACAGCTAGAAACTCCACATTTTGAAACACCACAACAAGATACTCCACAACTACAAATTCCATAACTAGAAACTCCACAACTTGAAACTCAACAAATAGATACTCCACAACTATGGACTTCACAACTAGAAACTCTAACACTAGAACCTCCACAGCCAGAAACTCCGCAACTAAAAACTCCGCAACTAGAAACTCCACAGCTAGAAAATCCACAGCTAGAAATTCCACAACTAGAAACTCCACAACTACAGACTCCGCAACTATAAACTCCACAACTAGACAATCCGCAACTAGGAACTCTACAACTTCAAAGTCCACAACTAAAAACTTCACAACTTGAAACTCCACAACTAGATACTCCACAACTACAAACTCCACAACTAGAAACTCCACAACTTGAAACTCCGCAACTAGAAACTCCGCCACTACAATCTCAACAACTGGAAAACTCCGCAACTAGAAACTCTGCAACTAGAAACTCCGCAACTAGGAACTCCAGAGCTAGAAACTCCACAACTACAAACTCCACAACTTGAGACTCCACAACTAGAAACTCCACAACTACGAGTCCCACAACTACGAACCCCACAACTACAAACTCAACAACTAGAAATTCCACAAATAGAAACTCAACAACTTTAGACTTCGCAACTAGAAACTCCACAACTAGAGACTCCACAACTAGGAACACTACAACTAGAGACTCCACAACCAGAAACTTCACAGCTAGAAATTCCACAGCTTGAGACTTCGTATGTAGAGACTCGGCAACGAGAAACTCCACAACTAGAAACTCCACAACGAGAAACTCCACAACTAGAAACTCCACAACTTGAAACACCACAACTAGATACTCCACAAAAACGAATTTCATAACTAGAAACTCCACAGCTAGAAAGTCCGCAACTAGAAACTCTGCAACTAGAAACTCCGCAACTAGAAAATCCACAGCTAGAAAATCCACCACTAGAAACTCCACAACTAGCAACTCCACAACTACAGACTCCGCAACTAGAAAACTCCGCAACCAGAAACTCCCAACCAGACACTCCGCAACTAGGAACTCTACAACTTCAAAATCCACAACTAGAAACTCCCCAACTTGAAACACCACAACTAGATACTCCACAACTACAAACTCCACAACTAGAAACTCCGCAACTAGAAACTCCGCCACTAGAAACTCCACAACTATTAAACTCCGCAGCTAGAAAATCTGCAACTAGAAACTCCGCAACTAGAAACTACACAGCTAGAAACTTCACTACTTGAAACACCACAACTAGATACTCAACAACTACGAATTCCACAACTAGAAACTCCACAGCTAGAAAGTCCACAACTAGAAACTCTGCAACTGGAAACTCCACAACTAGAAACTGCACAGATAGAAAATCCACCACTAGAAACTCCAAAACTAGCAACTCCACAACTACAGACTCCGCAACTAGAAAACTGCACGACTACAAAATCCGCAACTAGAAACTCCAGAACTAGAAACTCCACACCTAGAGACTCCACAACTTGAGACTCCACAACTACAGACTCCACAACTAGAAACTCCACAACTAGAAACTCCACAACCAGAAACTCCACAACCAGAAACTCCGCAACTAGAAACTCCGCAACTAGAAATCCCACAACTAGAGACTCCACAACTAGAGACTTCACAACTAGAAACTCCGCAACTAGAAAATCCACAACTAGAAACTCCACAGCTAGAAACTCCACATTTTGAAACACCACAACTAGATACTCCACAAATACTAATTACATAACTAGGAACTCCACAACATGAAACTCAACAAATAGATACTCCACAACTATGGACTCCACAACTAAAAACTCTAACACTAGAAACTCCACAACCAGAAACTCCGAAACTAAAAACTCCGCAACTAGAAACTCCACAGCTAGAAAATCCACAGCTAGAAATTCCAAAACTAGAAACTCCACAACTACAGACTCCGCAACTATAAACTCCACAACTAGATAATCCTCAACTAGGAACTCTACAACTTCAAAATCCACAACTAAAAACTTCACAACTTGAAACTCCACAACTAGATACTCCACAACTACAAACTCCACAACTAGAAACTCCACAACTTGAAACTCCGCAACTAGAAACTCCGCCACTACAATCTCAACAACTGGAAAACTCCGCAACCAGAAACTCTGCAACTAGAAACTCCGCAACTAGGAACTCCAGAGCTAGAAACTCCACAACTACAAACTCCACAACTAGAGACTCCACAACTAGAAACTCCACAACTACGACTCCCACAACTACGAACCCCACAACTACAAACTCAACAACTAGAAATTCCACAAATAGAAACTCAACAACTTTAGACTTCGCAACTAGAAACTCCACAACTAGAGACTCCACAACTAGGAACACCACAACTAGAGACTCCACAACCAGAAACTCCACAGCTAGAAATTCCACAGCTTGAGACTTCGTATGTAGAGACTCGGCAACTAGAAACACAACAACTAGAAATTCCACAACGAGAAACTCCACAACTAGAAACTCCACAACTTGAAACACCACAACTAGATACTCCACAAAAACAAATTTCATAACTAGAAACTCCACAGCTAGAAAGTCCGCCACTAGAAACTCTGCAACTAGAAACTCCGCAACTAGAAACTCCACAGCTAGAAAATCCACCACTAGAAACTCCACAACTAGCAACTCCACAACTACAGGCTCCGCAACTAGAAAACTCCGCAACCAGAAACTCCCAACCAGACACTCCGCAACTAGGAACTCTACAACTTCAAAATCCACAACTAGAAACTTCCCAACTTGAAACACTACCACTAGATACTCCACAACTACAAACTCCACAACTAGAAACTCCTCAACTAGAAACTCCGCCACTAGAAACTCCACAACTATTAAACTCCGCAGCTAGAAAATCTGCAACTAGAAACTCCGCAACTAGAAACTACACAGCTAGAAACTTCACTACTTGAAACACCACAACTAGATACTCCACAACTAGGAATTCCACAACTAGAAACTCCACAGCTAGAAAGTCCACAACTAGAAACTCTGCAACTAGAAACTCCACAACTAGAAACTGCACAGATAGAAAATCCACCACTAGAAACTCCACAACTAGCAACTCCACAACTAGAGACTCCGCAACTAGAAAACTGCGCAACTAGAAACTCCCACTTAGACTTTCCGCAACAAGAAACTGCGCAACTAGAAACTCCACAACTTGAGACTTTGCAACTACAAACTCCACAACTAGAAACTCCACAACTAGAAACTCCACAGCTAGGAAGTCCGCAACTAGAAACTCTGCAACTGGAAACTCCACAACTAGAAACTGCACAGCTAGAAAATCCACCACTAAAAACTCCACAACTAGCTACTCCACAACTAAAGACTCCAGAACTAGAAAACTCCGCAACTAGAAACTCCCAACTAGACTTTCCGCAACAAGAAACTCCGCAACTAGAAACTCCACAACTTGAGACTTCGAAACTACAAACTCCACAACTAGAAACTCCACAACTAGAAACTCCACAACTAGAATCTCCACAACTAGAAACTCCGCAACTAGAAACTCCACAGCTAGAAACTCTGCAACTAGAAACTCCAAAACTTGACATTTTGCTACTAGAAACTCGGCAACTAGAAACTCTACCACTAGAAACTCCACAACTAGAAACTTCTCAACTAAAAACTCCACAACTTGAAACACCACAACTAGATACTCCACAACTTCAAACTCCACAACTAGAAACTCCACAATTAGAAACTCCACATCTAGAAACTCCACAACTTGAAACTCCATAACTAGAAACTCCACTACTAGAAAACTCCACAACTAGAAACTCTGCAACTAGAAACTCCGAAACTAGAAACTCCACAGCTAGAAACTTCACTACTTGAAACACTACAACTAGATACTCCAAAACTACGAATTCCACAACAATAAACTCCAACACTAGAAACTCTGCAACTAGAAACTCCCAACTTGACACTCCGCAACTAGGAACTCTACATCTTCAAAATCCACAACTAGAAACTCCACAACTTGTAACTCCACAACTAGATACTCCACAACTACAAACTCCACAACTACAAACTCCACAACTTGAAACTCCGCAACTAGAAACTCCGTAACTAAAAACTCCACTACTAGAAAACTCCGCAACTAGAAACTCTGCAACTAGAAACTCTGCAACTAGAAACTTCGCAACTAGAAACTCCACAGCTAGAAACTTCACTACTTGAAACACCACAACTAGATACTTCAAAACTACAAATTCCACAACTAGAAACTCCGCAACTAGAAACTCCGCAACTAGAAACTCCGCAACTAGAAACTCCGCAACTAGAAACTCCACAACTTGAGATTTTGCTGCTAGAAACTCGGCAACTAGAAACTCAACCACTAGAAACTCCACAACTAGAAACTTCTCAACTAAAAACTCCACAACTTGAAATACTACAACTAGATACTCCACAACTACAAACTCCAGAACTAGAAACTCCACAACTACAAACTCTACAACTAGAAACTCCACAACTTGAAACTCCATAACTAGAAACTCCACTGCTAGAAAACTCCACAACTAGAAACTCTGCAAATAGAAACTCCGCAACTAGAAACTCCACAGCTAGAAACTTCACTACTTGAAACACTACAACTAGATACTCCAAAACACCAAATTCCACAACAATAAACTCCAATACTAGAAACTCCGCAACTAGAAACTCCACAACTAGAAACTCCTCAACTAGAAACTCCACAACTTGAAACACCACAACTAGTCTCTCTAGAAACTCCACAACTAGAAATTCCACAACTTGAAACCGCCACAAATAGATACTCCACAACTACGGACTCCACAACTAGAAACTCCAACACTAGAAACTCCACAACCAGAAACTCCGACACTAAAAACTCCGCAACGAGAAACTCCACAGCTAAAAAATCCACAGCTAGAAATTTCACAACTAGAAACTCCACAACTACAGCCTCCACAACTAGAAAACTCCGCAACTATAAACTCCACAACTAGACCATCAGCAACTAGGAACTCTACAACTTCAAAATCCACAACTAAATACTTCACAACTTGAAACTCCACAAGTAGAATCTCCACAACTACAAACTCCACAACTAGAAACTCCACAACTTGAAACTCCGCAACTAGAAACTCCGCCACTACAATCTCCACAACTGGAAAACTCTGCAAATAGAAACTCTGCAACTAGAAACTCCGCAACTAGAAACTCCACAGCTAGAAACTCCACAACTACAAACTCCACAACTAGAGACTCCACAACTAGAAACTCCACAACTACGAACTCCACAACTACGAACCCCACAACTACAAACTCCACAACTAGAAACTTCACAACTAGAAACTCCACAACTTTAGACTTCGCAACTAGAAACTCAACAACTAGAGACTCCACAATTAGGAACTCCACAACTAGAGACTCCACAACCAGAAACTCCACAGCTAGAAACTCCACAACTTGAGACTTCGCATTTAGAGACTCGGCAACAAGAAACTCAACAACTAGAAACTCCACAACTAGAAACTCCACAACTAGAAACTCCACAACTTGAAACACCACAACTAGATACTCCACAACTACAAATTTCACTACTAGAAACTCCACAACTAAAACTCCGCAACTATAAACTCCGCAACTAGAAACTCCTCAGCTAGAAAGTCCGCAACTAGATACAATGCAACTAGAAACTCCGCAACTACACACTCAGCAACTAGGAACTCTACAACTTCAAAATCCGCTACTAGAAACTCCCCAACTTGAAACTCCACAACTAGATACTCCACATCTTGAAACTCCACAACTAATAAACTCCGCAACTAGAAAATCTGCAACTAGAAACTCCGCAACTAGAAACTCCACAGCTAGAAACTTCACTACTTGAAACACCACAACTAGATACTCCACAACTACGAATTCCACAACTAGAAACTCCACAGCTAGGAAGTCCACAACTAGAAACTCTGCAACTAGAAACTCCACAACTAGTAACTGCACAGATAGAAAATCCACCACTAGAAACTCCACAACTAGCAACTCCACAACTAGCAACTCCACAACTACAGACTCCGCAACTAGAAAACTCCGCAACTAGAAACTCCCACTTAGACTTTCCGCAACAAGAAACTGCGCAACTAGAAACTCCACAACTTGAGACTTCGCAACTAGAAACTCCACAACTAGAAACTCCATAACTAGAAACTCCACAGCTAGGAAGTCCGCAACTAGAAACTCTACAACTGGAAACTCCACAACTAGAAACTGCACAGCTAGAAAATCCACCACTAAAAACTCAACAACTAGCTACTCCACAACTAAAGACTCCGGAACTAGAAAACTCCGCAACTAGAAACTCCCAACTAGACTTTGCGCAACAAGAAACTCCGCAACTAGAAACTCCACAACTTGAGACTTCGAAACTACAAACTCCACAACTAGAAACTCCACAACTAGAAACTCCACAACTAGAAACTCCACAACTAGAAACTCCGCAACTAGAAACTCAACAGCTAGAATGTCCGCAACTAGAAACTCTGCAACTAGAAACTCCGCAACTAGAAACTCCACAGCGAGAAAATCCACCACTAGAAACACCACAACTAGCAACTCCCATCTAGACACTCCGCAACTAGGAACTCTACAACTTCAAAATCCACAACTAGAAACTCCACAACTTGAAACTCCACAACTAGATACTCCACAACTACAAACTACACAACTTGAAACTCCGCAACTTGAAACTCCTTAACTAGAAACTCCACTACTAGAAAACTCCGCAACTAGAAACTCTGCAACTAGAAACTCCGCAACTAGAAACTCCACAGCTAGAAACTTCACTACTTGAAACACCACAACTAGATACTCCAAAACTACGAATTCCACAACTAGAAACTTCGCAACTAGAAAATCCGCAACTAGAAACTCCAGAACTAGAAACTCCACAACTAGAGACTCCATAACTAGGAACTCCACAACTAGAAACTCCACAACTACAGACTCCACAACTAGAAACTCCACAACTAGAAACTCCACAACCAGAAACTCCACAACCAGAAACTCCGCAACTAGAAACTCCGCAACTAGAAATCCCACAACTAGAGACTCCACAACTAGAGACTTCACAACTAGAAACTCCGCAACTAGAAAATCCACAACTAGAAACTCCACAGCTAGAAACTCCACATTTTGAAACACCACAACTAGATACTCGACAACTACTAATTCCATAACTAGAAACTCCACAACTTGAAACTCAACAAATAGATACTCCACAACTATGGACTCCACAACTAAAAACTCTAACACTAGAAACACCACAACTACATACTCCATAACTACAAACTCCACAACTAGAAACTCCGCAACTAGAAACTCCGCCACTAGAAACTCCACAACTATTAAACTCCGCAGCTAGAAAATCTGCAACTAGAAACTTCGCAACTAGAAACTACACAGCTAGAAACTTCACTACTTGAAACACCACAACTAGATACTCCACAACTACGAATTCCACAACTAGAAACTCCACACCTAGGAAGTCCTCAACTAGAAACTCTGCAACTGCAATCTCCGCAACTAGAAACTCCCAACTAGACTTTCCGCAACAAGAAACTCCGCAACTAGAAACTCCACAACTTGACACTTCGAAACTACAAATTCCACAACTAGAAACTCCACAACTAGAAACTCCGCAACTAGAAACTCCAAAGCTAGAAAGTCCGCAACTAAAAACTCTGCAACTAGAAACTCCGCAACTAGAAACTCCGCAGCTAGAAAATCCACCACTAGAAACTCCACAACTAGCAACTCCCATCTAGACACTCCGCAACTAGGAACTCTACAACTTCAAAATCCACAACTAGAAACTCCACAACTTGAAACTCCACAACTAGATACTCCACAACTACAAACTCCACAATTTGAAACTCCGCAACTAGAAACTCCATAACTAGAAACTCCACTACTAGAAAACTCCGCAACTAGAAACTCTGCAACTAGAAATCCGCAACTAGAAACTCCACAGCTAGAAACTTCACAACTTGAAACACCACAACTAGATACCCCAAAACTACGAATTCCACAACTAGAAACTTCGCAACTAGAAATGCCGCAACTAGAAACTCCGGAACTAGAAACTCCATAACTAGAGACTCCTTAACTAGGAACTCCACAACTAGAAACTCCACAACTACAGACTCCACAACTAGAAACTCCACAACTAGAAACTCCACAACCAGAAACTCCACAACCAGAAACTCCGCAACTAGAAACTCCGCAACTAGAAATCCCACAACTAGAGACTCCACAACTAGAGACTTCACAACTTGAAACTCCGAACTAGAAAATCCACAACTAGAAACTCCACAGCTAGAAACTCCACATTTTGAAACACCACAACTAGATACTCCACAACTACAAATTCCATAACTAGAAAATCCACAACTTGAAACTCAACAAATAGATACTCCACAACTATGGACTCCACAACTAGAAACTCTAACACTAGAAACTCCACAACCAGAAACTCCGCAACTAAAAACTCCGCAAATAGAAACTCCACAGCTAGAAAATCCACAGCTAGAAATTCCAAAACTAGAAACTCCACAACTACAGACTCCGCAACTATAAACTCCACAACTAGATAATCCTCAACTAGGAACTCTACAACTTCAAAATCCACAACTAAAAACTTCACAACTTGAAACTCCACAACTAGATACTCCACAACTACAAACTCCAACACTACAAACTCCACAACTTGAAACTCCGCAACTAGAAACTCCGTAACTAGAAACTCCACTACTAGAAAACTCCGCAACTAGAAACTCTGCAACTAGAAACTCCACAACTTGAAACACCACAACTAGAAAGTCCACAACTACAAACTCCACAACTAGAAACTCCACAACTAAAAACTCCACAACTTGAAACTCCGCAACTAGAAACTCCACAGCTAGAAAGTCCGCAACTAGAAACTCTGCAACTAAAAACTCCGCAACTAGAAATTCCACAGCTAGGAAATCCACCACTAGAATCTCCACAACTAGCAACTCCCAACTAGACACTCCGCAACTAGGAACTCTACAAATTCAAAATCCACAACTAGAAACTCCACAACTTGAAACTCCACAACTAGATACTCCACAACTACACACTCCACAACTACAAACTCCACAACTTGAAACTCCGAAACTAGAAACTCCATAACTAGAAACTCCACTACTAGAAAACTCCGCAACTAGAAACTCTGCAACTAGAAACTCCGCAACTAGAAACTCCACAACTTGAGATTTTGCTACTAGAAACTCGGCAACTAGAAACTCAACCACTAGAAACTCCACAACTAGAAACTTCTCAACTAAAAACTCCACAACTTGAAACACCACAACTAGATACTCCACAACTACAAACTCCACAACTAGAAACTCCACAATTAGAAACTCCACATCTAGAATCTCCACAACTTGAAACTCCATAACTAGAAACTCCACTACTAGAAAACTCCACAACTAGAAACTCTGCAACTAGAAACTCCGCAACTAGAAACTCCACAGCTAGAAACTTCACTACTTGAAACACTACAACTAGATACTCCAAAACTACGAATTCCACAACAATAAACTCCAACACTAGAAAACTCCGCAACTATAAACTCCACAACTAGACAATCCGCAACTAGGAATTCTACAACTTCAAAATCCACAACTAAAAACTTCACAACTTGAAACTCCACAACTAGATACTCCACAACTACAAACTCCACAACTAGGAACTCCACAACTTGAAACTCCGCAACTAGAAACTCCGCCACGTCAATCTCCACAACTGGAAAAACCTGCAAATAGAAACTCTGCAACTAAAAACTCCGCAACTAGAAACTCCACAGCTAGAAACTCCACAGCTAGAAACTCCACAACTACAAACTCCACCACTAGAAACTTCACAACTAGAAACTCCACAACCTTAGACTTCGCAACTAGAAACTCCACAACTAGAGACTCCACAAGTAGGAACTCCACAACTAGAGACTCCACAACCAGAAACTTCACAGCTAGAAACTCCACAACTTGAGACTTCGCATTTAGAGACTCGGCAACTAGAAACTCAACAACTAGAAACTCCACAACTAGAAACTCCACAACTAGAAACTCCACAACTAGAAACTCCACAACTTGAAACACCACAACTAGATACTCCACAACTACAAATTTCACTACTAGAAACTCCACAACTAAAACTCCGCAATTTTAAACTCCGCAACTAGAAACTCCACAGCTAGAAAGTCCGCAACTAGATACACTGCAACTAGAAACTCCGCAACTACACACTCAGCAACTAGGAACTCTACAACTTCAAAATCCGCTACTAAAAACTCCCTAACTTGAAACTCCACAACTAGATACTCCACAACTACAAACTCCGCAACTAGAAATTCTGCAACTAGAAACTCCACAACTTGAAACTCCACAACTAATAAACTCCGCAACTAGAAAATCTGCAACTAGAAACTCCGCAACTAGAAACTCCACAGCTAGAAACTTCTCTACTTGAAACACCACAACTAGATACTCCACAACTACGAATTCCACAACTAGAAACTCCACAGCTAGAAAGTCCACAACTAGAAACTCTGCAACTAGAAACTCCACAACTAGAAACTGCACAGATAGAAAATCCACCACTAGAAACTCCACAACTAGCAACTCCACAACTACAGACTCCGCAACAAGAAAACTGCGCAACTAGAAACTCCCACTTAGACTTTCTGCAACAAGAAACTGCGCAACTAAAAACTCCACAACTTGAGACTTCGCAACTAGAAACTCCACAACTAGAAACTCCACAACTAGAAACTCCGCAACAAAAACTCCACAGCTAGAAAGTCCGCAACTAGAAACTCAGCAACTAGAAACTCCGCAACTAGAAACTCCACAGCTAGAAAATCCGCCACTAGAAACTCTACAACTAGCAACTCCACAACTACAGACTCCGCAACTTGAAAACTCTGCAACTAGAAACTCCCAACTAGACACTCCGCAACTAGAAACTCTACAACTTCAAAATCCACAACTAGAAACTCCACAACTTGAAACTCCACAACTAGATACTCCACAACTAGAAACTCCACTACTATAAAACCACGAAACTAGAAACTCCGCAACTAGAAACTCCGCAACTATAAACTCCACAGCTAGAAACTTCACAACTTGAGACTTTGCAACTAGATACTCGACAACTAGAATCCGAACAACTAGAAACTCCACAACTAGAAACTCCACAACTTGAAACGCAACAAATAGATACTCCACAACTACGAATTGCACAACTAGAAACTCCACAAATAGAAACTCCGCAACTAGAAACTCCGCAACTAGAAACTCTACAGCTAGAAACTCCACAACTTGAGACTTTGCAACTAGAAACTCGGCAACTAGAAACCCAACAATTAGAAACTCCACAACTAGAACCTCCACAACTTGAAACTCCACAACTTGAAACACAACTAATAGATACCTCACAACTACAAATTCCACAACTAGAAACTCCACAACTAGAAACTCCGCAATTAGAAACTCCGCTACTAGAAACTCCATCACTAGAAACTCCACAACCAGAAACTCGGCAAGAAGAAACTCCGCAACTAGAAACTCCACAACTTGAAACTTCGCAACTAGAAACTCCACAACTAGAAACTCCACAACTATAGACTCCACAACTAGAAACTCCACAGCTAGAAAATCCACCACTGGAAACTCCACAACTAGCAACTCCACAACTACAGCCTCCACAACTAGAAAACTCCACAACTAGAAACTCTCAACCAGACACACTGCAACTAGGAACTCTACAACTTCAAAATCCACAACTAGAACTCCACAACTTGAAACTCCACAACTAGATACTCCACAACTAGAAACTCCATCACTAGAAACTCCACAACCAGAAACTCGGCAACAAGAAACTCCGCAACTAGAAACTCCACAACTTGAGACTTTGCAACTAGAAAACTCCGCAACTAGAAACTCTGCAACCAGAAACTCCGCAACTAGAAACTCAACAGCTAGAAACCTTACTACTTGAAACACCACAACTAGATACTCCAAAACTACGAATTCCACAACAAGATACTCCACAACTAGAAACTCCGCAACTAGAAACTTCGCAACTAGAAACTCCGCAACTAGGAACTCCACAACTTGAGATATTGCAACTAGAAATTCGGCAACTAGAAACTCAACTACTAGAAACTCCACACCTAGAAACTCCACAACTAGAAACTCCACTACTTGAAACTCCATAACTAGAAACTCCACTACTAGAAAACTCCACAACTAGAAACTCTGCAACTAGAAACTCCGCAACTAGAAACTCCACAGCTAGAAACTTCACTACTTGAAACACTACAAGTAGATACTCCAAAACTACGAATTCCACAACAATAAACTCCAACACTAGAAACTCCGCAACTACGAGTCCCACAACTACGAACCCCACAACTACAAACTCAACAACTAGAAATTCCACAAATAGAAACTCAACAACTTTAGACTTCGCAACTAGAAACTCCACAACTAGAGACTCCACAACTAGGAACACCACAACTAGAGACTCCACAACCAGAAACTCCACAGCTAGAAATTCCACAGCTTGAGACTTCGTATGTAGAGACTCGGCAACTAGAAACACAACAACTAGAAATTCCACAACGAGAAACTCCACAACTAGAAACTCCACAACTTGAAACACCACAACTAGATACTCCACAAAAACAAATTTCATAACTAGAAACTCCACAGCTAGAAAGTCCGCCACTAGAAACTCTGCAACTAGAAACTCCGCAACTAGAAACTCCACAGCTAGAAAATCCACCACTAGAAACTCCACAACTAGCAACTCCACAACTACAGGCTCCGCAACTAGAAAACTCCGCAACCAGAAACTCCCAACCAGACACTCCGCAACTAGGAACTCTACAACTTCAAAATCCACAACTAGAAACTTCCCAACTTGAAACACTACCACTAGATACTCCACAACTACAAACTCCACAACTAGAAACTCCTCAACTAGAAACTCCGCCACTAGAAACTCCACAACTATTAAACTCCGCAGCTAGAAAATCTGCAACTAGAAACTCCGCAACTAGAAACTACACAGCTAGAAACTTCACTACTTGAAACACCACAACTAGATACTCCACAACTAGGAATTCCACAACTAGAAACTCCACAGCTAGAAAGTCCACAACTAGAAACTCTGCAACTAGAAACTCCACAACTAGAAACTGCACAGATAGAAAATCCACCACTAGAAACTCCACAACTAGCAACTCCACAACTAGAGACTCCGCAACTAGAAAACTGCGCAACTAGAAACTCCCACTTAGACTTTCCGCAACAAGAAACTGCGCAACTAGAAACTCCACAACTTGAGACTTTGCAACTACAAACTCCACAACTAGAAACTCCACAACTAGAAACTCCACAGCTAGGAAGTCCGCAACTAGAAACTCTGCAACTGGAAACTCCACAACTAGAAACTGCACAGCTAGAAAATCCACCACTAAAAACTCCACAACTAGCTACTCCACAACTAAAGACTCCAGAACTAGAAAACTCCGCAACTAGAAACTCCCAACTAGACTTTCCGCAACAAGAAACTCCGCAACTAGAAACTCCACAACTTGAGACTTCGAAACTACAAACTCCACAACTAGAAACTCCACAACTAGAAACTCCACAACTAGAATCTCCACAACTAGAAACTCCGCAACTAGAAACTCCACAGCTAGAAACTCTGCAACTAGAAACTCCACAACTTGACATTTTGCTACTAGAAACTCGGCAACTAGAAACTCTACCACTAGAAACTCCACAACTAGAAACTTCTCAACTAAAAACTCCACAACTTGAAACACCACAACTAGATACTCCACAACTTCAAACTCCACAACTAGAAACTCCACAATTAGAAACTCCACATCTAGAAACTCCACAACTTGAAACTCCATAACTAGAAACTCCACTACTAGAAAACTCCACAACTAGAAACTCTGCAACTAGAAACTCCGAAACTAGAAACTCCACAGCTAGAAACTTCACTACTTGAAACACTACAACTAGATACTCCAAAACTACGAATTCCACAACAATAAACTCCAACACTAGAAACTCTGCAACTAGAAACTCCCAACTTGACACTCCGCAACTAGGAACTCTACATCTTCAAAATCCACAACTAGAAACTCCACAACTTGAAACTCCACAACTAGATACTCCACAACTACAAACTCCACAACTACAAACTCCACAACTTGAAACTCCGCAACTAGAAACTCCGTAACTAAAAACTCCACTACTAGAAAACTCCGCAACTAGAAACTCTGCAACTAGAAACTTCGCAACTAGAAACTCCACAGCTAGAAACTTCACTACTTGAAACACCACAACTAGATACTTCAAAACTACAAATTCCACAACTAGAAACTCCGCAACTAGAAACTCCGCAACTAGAAACTCCGCAACTAGAAACTCCACAGCTAGAAACTCCACAACTTGAGATTTTGCTACTAGAAACTCGGCAACTAGAAACTCAACCACTAGAAACTCCACAACTAGAAACTTCTCAACTAAAAACTCCACAACTTGAAATACTACAACTAGATACTCCATAACTACAAACTCCAGAACTAGAAACTCCACAACTAGAAACTCTACAACTAGAAACTCCACAACTTGAAACTCCATAACTAGAAACTCCACTGCTAGAAAACTCCACAACTAGAAACTCTGCAAATAGAAACTCCGCAACTACAAACTCCACAGCTAGAAACTTCACTACTTGAAACACTACAACTAGATACTCCAAAACACCAAATTCCACAACAATAAACTCCAATACTAGAAACTCCGCAACTAGAAACTCCACAACTAGAAACTCCTCAACTAGAAACTCCACAACTTGAAACACCACAACTAGTCTCTCTAGAAACTCCACAACTAGAAATTCCACAACTTGAAACCGCCACAAATAGATACTCCACAACTACGGACTCCACAACTAGAAACTCCAACACTAGAAACTCCACAACCAGAAACTCCGCAACTAAAAACTCCGCAACGAGAAACTCCACAGCTAAAAAATCCACAGCTAGAAATTTCACAACTAGAAACTCCACAACTACAGCCTCCACAACTAGAAAACTCCGCAACTATAAACTCCACAACTAGACCATCAGCAACTAGGAACTCTACAACTTCAAAATCCACAACTAAAAACTTCACAACTTGAAACTCCACAAGTAGAATCTCCACAACTACAAACTCCACAAATAGAAACTCCACAACTTGAAACTCCGCAACTAGAAACTCCGCCACTACAATCTCCACAACTGGAAAACTCTGCAAATAGAAACTCTGCAACTAGAAACTCCGCAACTAGAAACTCCACAGCTAGAAACTCCACAACTACAAACTCCACAACTAGAGACTCCACAACTAGAAACTCCACAACTACGAACTCCACAACTACGAACCCCACAACTACAAACTCCACAACTAGAAACTTCACAACTAGAAACTCCACAACTTTAGACTTCGCAACTAGAAACTCAACAACTAGAGACTCCACAATTAGGAACTCCACAACTAGAGACTCCACAACCAGAAACTCCACAGCTAGAAACTCCACCACTTGAGACTTCGCATTTAGAGACTCGGCAACAAGAAACTCAACAACTAGAAACTCCACAACTAGAAACTCCACAACTAGAAACTCCACAACTTGAAACACCACAACTAGATACTCCACAACTACAAATTTCACTACTAGAAACTCCACAACTAAAACTCCGCAACTATAAACTCCGCAACTAGAAACTCCTCAGCTAGAAAGTCCGCAACTAGATACAATGCAACTAGAAACTCCGCAACTACACACTCAGCAACTAGGAACTCTACAACTTCAAAATCCGCTACTAGAAACTCCCCAACTTGAAACTCCACAACTAGATACTCCACATCTTGAAACTCCACAACTAATAAACTCCGCAACTAGAAAATCTGCAACTAGAAACTCCGCAACTAGAAACTCCACAGCTAGAAACTTCACTACTTGAAACACCACAACTAGATACTCCACAACTACGAATTCCACAACTAGAAACTCCACAGCTAGGAAGTCCACAACTAGAAACTCTGCAACTAGAAACTCCACAACTAGTAACTGCACAGATAGAAAATCCACCACTAGAAACTCCACAACTAGCAACTCCACAACTAGCAACTCCACAACTACAGACTCCACAACTAGAAAACTCCGCAACTAGAAACTCCCACTTAGACTTTCCGCAACAAGAAACTGCGCAACTAGAAACTCCACAACTTGAGACTTCGCAACTAGAAACTCCACAACTAGAAACTCCATAACTAGAAACTCCACAGCTAGGAAGTCCGCAACTAGAAACTCTACAACTGGAAACTCCACAACTAGAAACTGCACAGCTAGAAAATCCACCACTAAAAACTCAACAACTAGCTACTCCACAACTAAAGACTCCGGAACTAGAAAACTCCGCAACTAGAAACTCCCAACTAGACTTTGCGCAACAAGAAACTCCGCAACTAGAAACTCCACAACTTGAGACTTCGAAACTACAAACTCCACAACTAGAAACTCCACAACTAGAAACTCCACAACTAGAAACTCCACAACTAGAAACTCCGCAACTAGAAACTCCACAGCTAGAATGTCCGCAACTAGAAACTCTGCAACTAGAAACTCCGCAACTAGAAACTCCACAGCGAGAAAATCCACCACTAGAAACTCCACAACTAGCAACTCCCATCTAGACACTCCGCAACTAGGAACTCTACAACTTCAAAATCCACAACTAGAAACTCCACAACTTGAAACTCCACAACTAGATACTCCACAACTACAAACTCCACAACTTGAAACTCCGCAACTTGAAACTCCATAACTAGAAACTCCACTACTAGAAAACTCCGCAACTAGAAACTCTGCAACTAGAAACTCCGCAACTAGAAACTCCACAGCTAGAAACTTCACTACTTGAAACACCACAACTAGATACTCCAAAACTACGAATTCCACAACTAGAAACTTCGCAACTAGAAAATCCGCAACTAGAAACTCCAGAACTAGAAACTCCACAACTAGAGACTCCATAACTAGGAACTCCACAACTAGAAACTCCACAACTACAGACTCCACAACTAGAAACTCCACAACTAGAAACTCCACAACCAGAAACTCCACAACCAGAAACTCCGCAACTAGAAACTCCGCAACTAGAAATCCCACAACTAGAGACTCCACAACTAGAGACTTCACAACTAGAAACTCCGCAACTAGAAAATCCACAACTAGAAACTCCACAGCTAGAAACTCCACATTTTGAAACACCACAACTAGATACTCCACAACTACTAATTCCATAACTAGAAACTCCACAACTTGAAACTCAACAAATAGATACTCCACAACTATGGACTCCACAACTAAAAACTCTAACACTAGAAACACCACAACTACATACTCCATAACTACAAACTCCACAACTAGAAACTCCGCAACTAGAAACTCCGCCACTAGAAACTCCACAACTATTAAACTCCGCAGCTAGAAAATCTGCAACTAGAAACTTCGCAACTAGAAACTACACAGCTAGAAACTTCACTACTTGAAACACCACAACTAGATACTCCACAACTACGAATTCCAGAACTAGAAACTCCACACCTAGGAAGTCCTCAACTAGAAACTCTGCAACTGCAATCTCCGCAACTAGAAACTCCCAACTAGACTTTCCGCAACAAGAAACTCCGCAACTAGAAACTCCACAACTTGACACTTCGAAACTACAAATTCCACAACTAGAAACTCCACAACTAGAAACTCCGCAACTAGAAACTCCAAAGCTAGAAAGTCCGCAACTAAAAACTCTGCAACTAGAAACTCCGCAACTAGAAACTCCACAGCTAGAAAATCCACCACTAGAAACTCCACAACTAGCAACTCCCATCTAGACACTCCGCAACTAGGAACTCTACAACTTCAAAATCCACAACTAGAAACTCCACAACTTGAAACTCCACAACTAGATACTCCACAACTACAAACTCCACAATTTGAAACTCCGCAACTAGAAACTCCATAACTAGAAACTCCACTACTAGAAAACTCCGCAACTAGAAACTCTGCAACTAGAAATCCGCAACTAGAAACTCCACAGCTAGAAACTTCACAACTTGAAACACCACAACTAGATACCCCAAAACTACGAATTCCACAACTAGAAACTTCGCAACTAGAAATGCCGCAACTAGAAACTCCGGAACTAGAAACTCCATAACTAGAGACTCCTTAACTAGGAACTCCACAACTAGAAACTCCACAACTACAGACTCCACAACTAGAAACTCCACAACTAGAAACTCCACAACCAGAAACTCCACAACCAGAAACTCCGCAACTAGAAACTCCGCAACTAGAAATCCCACAACTAGAGACTCCACAACTAGAGACTTCACAACTTGAAACTCCGAACTAGAAAATCCACAACTAGAAACTCCACAGCTAGAAACTCCACATTTTGAAACACCACAACTAGATACTCCACAACTACAAATTCCGCAAATAGAAACTCCACAGCTAGAAAATCCACAGCTGGAAATTCCAAAACTAGAAACTCCACAACTACAGACTCCGCAACTATAAACTCCACAACTAGATAATCCTCAACTAGGAACTCTACAACTTCAAAATCCACAACTAAAAACTTCACAACTTGAAACTCCACAACTAGATACTCCACAACTACAAACTCCAACACTACAAACTCCACAACTTGAAACTCCGCAACTAGAAACTCCGTAACTAGAAACTCCACTACTAGAAAACTCCGCAACTAGAAACTCTGCAACTAGAAACTCCACAACTTGAAACACCACAACTAGAATGTCCACAACTACAAACTCCACAACTAGAAACTCCACAACTAAAAACTCCACAACTTGAAACTCCGCAACTAGAAACTCCACAGCTAGAAAGTCCGCAACTAGAAACTCTGCAACTAAAAACTCCGCAACTAGAAATTCCACAGCTAGGAAATCCACCACTAGAATCTCCACAACTAGCAACTCCCAACTAGACACTCCGCAACTAGGAACTCTAAAAATTCAAAATCCACAACTAGAAACTCCACAACTTGAAACTCCACAACTAGATACTCCACAACTACACACTCCACAACTACAAACTCCACAACTTGAAACTCCGAAACTAGAAACTCCATAACTAGAAACTCCACTACTAGAAAACTCCGCAACTAGAAACTCTGCAACTAGAAACTCCGCAACTAGAAACTCCACAACTTGAGATTTTGCTACTAGAAACTCGGCAACTAGAAACTCAACCACTAGAAACTCCACAACTAGAAACTTCTCAACTAAAAACTCCACAACTTGAAACACCACAACTAGATACTCCACAACTACAAACTCCACAACTAGAAACTCCACAATTAGAAACTCCACATCTAGAAACTCCACAACTTGAAACTCCATAACTAGAAACTCCACTACTAGAAAACTCCACAACTAGAAACTCTGCAACGAGAAACTCCGCAACTAGAATCTCCACAGCTAGAAACTTCACTACTTGAAACACTACAACTAGATACTCCAAAACTACGAATTCCACAACAATAAACTCCAACACTAGAAACTCCGCAACTAGAAACTCCCAACTTGACACTTCACAACTAGGAACTCTACAACTTCAAAATTCACAACTAGAAACTCCACAACTTGAAACTCCACAACTAGATACTCCACAACTACAAACTCCACAACTACAAACTCCACAACTTGAAACTCCGCAACTAGAAACTCCATAACTAGAAACTCCACTACTAGAAAACTCCGCAACTAGAAACTCTGCAACTAGAAACTCCGCAACTAGAAACTCCACAGATAGAAACTTCACTACTTGAAACACCACAACTAGATACTTCAAAACTACAAATTCCACAACTAGAAACTCCGCAACTAGAAACTCCGCAACTAGAAACTCCGCAACTAGAAACTCCACAGCTAGAAACTCCACAACTTGAGATTTTACTACTAGAAACTCGGCAACTAGAAACTCAACCACTAGAAACTCCACAACTAGAAACTTCTCAACTAAAAACTCCACAACTTGAAACACCACAACTAGATACTCCACAACTACAAACTCCACAACTAGAAACTCCACAACTAGAAACTCCACAACTTGAAACTCCATAACTAGAAACTCCACTACTAGAAAACTCCACAACTAGAAACTCTGCAACTAGAAACTCCGCAACTAGAAACTCCACAGCTAGAAACTTCACTACTTGAAACACTACAACTAGATACTCCAAAACTACGAATTCCACAACAATAAACTCCAACACTAGAAACTCCGCAACTGGAAACTCCACAACTAGAAACTCCTCAACTAGAAACTCCACAACTTTAAACACCACAACTAGTTTCTCTAGCAACTCCACAACTAGAAACTCCACAACTTGAAACTCCGCAACTACAAATTCCACAACTAGAAATTCCACAACTTGAAACCCCACAAATAGATACTCCACAACTACGGACTCCACAACTAGAAACTCCAACACTAGAAACTCCACAACCAGAAACTCCGCAACTGAAAACTCCGCAACTAGAAACTCCACAGCTAAAAAATCCACAGCTAGAAGTTCCACAACTAGAAACTCCACAACTTGAGATTTTGCTACTAGAAACTCGGCAACTAGAAACTCAACCACTAGAAACTCCACAACTAGAAACTTTTCAACTAAAAACTCCACAACTTGAAACACCACAACTAGATACTCCACATCTACAAACTCCACAACTAGAAACTCCACAACTAAAACTCCGCAATTTTAAACTCCGCAACTAGAAACTCCACAGCTAGAAAGTCCGCAACTAGAATCTCCACAACTTGAAACTCCATAACTAGAAACTCCACTACTAGAAAACTCCACAACTAGAAACTCTGCAACTAGAAACTCCGCAACTAGAAACTCCACAGCTAGAAACTTCACTACTTGAAACACTACAACTAGATACTCCAAAACTACGAATTCCACAACAATAAACTCCAACACTAGAAAACTCCGCAACTATAAACTCCACAACTAGACAATCCGCAACTAGGAATTCTACAACTTCAAAATCCACAACTAAAAACTTCACAACTTGAAACTCCACAACTAGATACTCCACAACTACAAACTCCACAACTAGGAACTCCACAACTTGAAACTCCGCAACTAGAAACTCCGCCACGTCAATCTCCACAACTGGAAAAACCTGCAAATAGAAACTCTGCAACTAAAAACTCCGCAACTAGAAACTCCACAGCTAGAAACTCCACAGCTAGAAACTCCACAACTACAAACTCCACCACTAGAAACTTCACAACTAGAAACTCCACAACCTTAGACTTCGCAACTAGAAACTCCACAACTAGAGACTCCACAAGTAGGAACTCCACAACTAGAGACTCCACAACCAGAAACTTCACAGCTAGAAACTCCACAACTTGAGACTTCGCATTTAGAGACTCGGCAACTAGAAACTCAACAACTAGAAACTCCACAACTAGAAACTCCACAACTAGAAACTCCACAACTAGAAACTCCACAACTTGAAACACCACAACTAGATACTCCACAACTACAAATTTCACTACTAGAAACTCCACAACTAAAACTCCGCAATTTTAAACTCCGCAACTAGAAACTCCACAGCTAGAAAGTCCGCAACTAGATACACTGCAACTAGAAACTCCGCAACTACACACTCAGCAACTAGGAACTCTACAACTTCAAAATCCGCTACTAAAAACTCCCCAACTTGAAACTCCACAACTAGATACTCCACAACTACAAACTCCGCAACTAGAAATTCTGCAACTAGAAACTCCACAACTTGAAACTCCACAACTAATAAACTCCGCAACTAGAAAATCTGCAACTAGAAACTCCGCAACTAGAAACTCCACAGCTAGAAACTTCTCTACTTGAAACACCACAACTAGATACTCCACAACTACGAATTCCACAACTAGAAACTCCACAGCGAGAAAGTCCACAACTAGAAACTCTGCAACTAGAAACTCCACAACTAGAAACTGCACAGATAGAAAATCCACCACTAGAAACTCCACAACTAGCAACTCCACAACTACAGACTCCGCAACAAGAAAACTGCGCAACTAGAAACTCCCACTTAGACTTTCTGCAACAAGAAACTGCGCAACTAAAAACTCCACAACTTGAGACTTCGCAACTAGAAACTCCACAACTAGAAACTCCACAACTAGAAACTCCAAAAGTAGGAACTCCACAACTAGAAACTCCGCAACAAAAACTCCACAGCTAGAAAGTCCGCAACTAGAAACTCAGCAACTAGAAACTCCGCAACTAGAAACTCCACAGCTAGAAAATCCGCCACTAGAAACTCTACAACTAGCAACTCCACAACTACAGACTCCGCAACTTGAAAACTCTGCAACTAGAAACTCCCAACTAGACACTCCGCAACTAGAAACTCTACAACTTCAAAATCCACAACTAGAAACTCCACAACTTGAAACTCCACAACTAGATACTCCACAACTAGAAACTCCACTACTATAAAACCACGAAACTAGAAACTCCGCAACTAGAAACTCCACAACTATAAACTCCACAGCTAGAAACTTCACAACTTGAGACTTTGCAACTAGATACTCGACAACTAGAATCCGAACAACTAGAAACTCCACAACTAGAAACTCCACAACTTGAAACGCAACAAATAGATACTCCACAACTACGAATTGCACAACTAGAAACTCCACAAATAGAAACTCCGCAACTAGAAACTCCGCAACTAGAAACTCTACAGCTAGAAACTCCACAACTTGAGACTTTGCAACTAGAAACTCGGCAACTAGAAACCCAACAATTAGAAACTCCACAACTAGAACCTCCACAACTTGAAACTCCACAACTTGAAACACAACTAATAGATACCTCACAACTACAAATTCCACAACTAGAAACTCCACAACTAGAAACTCCGCAATTAGAAACTCCGCTACTAGAAACTCCATCACTAGAAACTCCACAACCAGAAACTCGGCAAGAAGAAACTCCGCAACTAGAAACTCCACAACTTGAAACTTCGCAACTAGAAACTCCACAACTAGAAACTCCACAACTATAGACTCCACAACTAGAAACTCCACAGCTAGAAAATCCACCACTGGAAACTCCACAACTAGCAACTCCACAACTACAGCCTCCACAACTAGAAAACTCCACAACTAGAAACTCTCAACCAGACACACTGCAACTAGGAACTCTACAACTTCAAAATCCACAACTAGAACTCCACAACTTGAAACTCCACAACTAGATACTCCACAACTAGAAACTCCATCACTAGAAACTCCACAACCAGAAACTCGGCAACAAGAAACTCCGCAACTAGAAACTCCACAACTTGAGACTTTGCAACTAGAAAACTCCGCAACTAGAAACTCTGCAACCAGAAACTCCGCAACTAGAAACTCAACAGCTAGAAACCTTACTACTTGAAACACCACAACTAGATACTCCAAAACTACGAATTCCACAACAAGATACTCCACAACTAGAAACTCCGCAACTAGAAACTTCGCAACTAGAAACTCCGCAACTAGGAACTCCACAACTTGAGATATTGCAACTAGAAATTCGGCAACTAGAAACTCAACTACTAGAAACTCCACACCTAGAAACTCCACAACTAGAAGCTCCACTACTTGAAACTCCATAACTAGAAACTCCACTACTAGAAAACTCCACAACTAGAAACTCTGCAACTAGAAACTCCGCAACTAGAAACTCCACAGCTAGAAACTTCACTACTTGAAACACTACAAGTAGATACTCCAAAACTACGAATTCCACAACAATAAACTCCAACACTAGAAACTCCGCAACTAGAAACTCCACAACTAGAACTTCCTCAACTAGAAACTCCACAACTTGAAACACCACAACTAGATTCTCTAGAAACTCCACAACTACGGACTCCACAACTAGAAACTCCAACACTGGAAACTCCACAACCAGAAAGTTCGCAACTAAAAACTCCGCAACTAGAAACTTCACAGCTAAAAAATCCACAGCTAGAAATTCCACAGCCTAGAAACTGCACAACTACAGACTCCGCAACTAGAAAACTCCACAACTATAAACTCCAAAACTAGACAAACCGCAACTAGGAACTCTACAACTACAAAATCCACAACTAAAAACCTCACAACTTGAAACTCCACAACTAGATACTCAACAACTACAAACTCCACAACTAGAAACTCCACAACTTGAAACTCCGCAACTACAAACTCCGCCACTACAATCTCCACAACTGGAAAACTCTGCAACTAGAAACTCTGCAACTAGAAACTCCGCAACTAGAAACTCCACAACTAGAAACTCCACAGCTAGAAACTGCACAACTACAAACTCCACAACTAGAGACTCCACAAGTAGAAACTCCACAACTACGAACTCCACAACTAGAAAATCCACAACTAGAAACTCCACAACTTGAAACACCAACACTAGATACTCCACAACTACAAACTCCACAACTAGAAACTCCACAATTAGAAACTCCACATCTAGAAACTCCACAACTTGAAACTCCATAACTAGAAACTCCACTACTAGAAAACTCCACAACTAGAAACTCTGCAACGAGAAACTCCGCAACTAGAATCTCCACAGCTAGAAACTTCACTACTTGAAACACTACAACTAGATACTCCAAAACTACGAATTCCACAACAATAAACTCCAACAGTAGAAACTCCGCAACTAGAAACTCCCAACTTGACACTTCACAACTAGGAACTCTACAACTTCAAAATCCACAACTAGAAACTCCACAACTTGAAACTCCACAACTAGATACTCCACAACTACAAACTCCACAACTACAAACTCCACAACTTGAAACTCCGCAACTAGAAACTCCATAACTAGAAACTCCACTACTAGAAAACTCCGCAACTAGAAACTCTGCAACTAGAAACTCCGCAACTAGAAACTCCACAGATAGAAACTTCACTACTTGAAACACCACAACTAGATACTTCAAAACTACAAATTCCACAACTAGAAACTCCGCAACTAGAAACTCCGCAACTAGAAACTCCGCAACTAGAAACTCCACAGCTAGAAACTCCACAACTTGAGATTTTACTACTAAAAACTCAGCAACTAGAAACTCAACCACTAGAAACTCCACAACTAGAAACTTCTCAACTAAAAACTCCACAACTTGAAACACCACAACTAGATACTCCACAACTACAAACTCCACAACTAGAAACTCCACAACTAGAAACTCCACAACTTGAAACTCCATAACTAGAAACTCCACTACTAGAAAACTCCACAACTTGAAACTCTGCAACTAGAAACTCCGCAACTAGAAACTTCACAGCTAGAAACTTCACTACTTGAAACACTACAACTAGATACTCCAAAACTACGAATTCCACAACAATAAACTCCAACACTAGAAACTCCGCAACTAGAAACTCCACAACTAGAAACTCCTCAACTAGAAACTCCACAACTTTAAACACCACAACTAGTTTCTCTAGCAACTCCACAACTAGAAACTCCACAACTACAGACTCCACAACTAGAAACTCCACAACTAGAAACTCCACAACCAGAAACTCCACAACCAGAAACTCCGCAACTAGAAACTCCGCAACTAGAAATCCCACAACTAGAGACTCCACAACTAGAGACTTCACAACTAGAAACTCCGCAACTAGAAAATCCACAACTAGAAACTCCACAGCTAGAAACTCCACATTTTGAAACACCACAACTAGATACTCCACAACTACAAATTCCATAACTAGAAAATCCACAACTTGAAACTCAACAAATAGATACTCCACAACTATGGACTCCACAACTAGAAACTCTAACACTAGAAACTCCACAACCAGAAACTCCGCAACTAAAAACTCCGCAAATAGAAACTCCACAGCTAGAAAATCCACAGCTAGAAATTCCAAAACTAGAAACTCCACAACTACAGACTCCGCAACTATAAACTCCACAACTAGATAATCCTCAACTAGGAACTCTACAACTTCAAAATCCACAACTAAAAACTTCACAACTTGAAACTCCACAACTAGATACTCCACAACTACAAACTCCAACACTAGAAACTCCACAACTTGAAACACCACAACTAGAAAGTCCACAACTACAAACTCCGCAACTAGAAACTCCACAGCTAGAAAGTCCGCAACTAGAAACTCTGCAACTAAAAACTCCGCAACTAGAAATTCCACAGCTAGGAAATCCACCACTAGAATCTCCACAACTAGCAACTCCCAACTAGACACTCCGCAACTAGGAACTTTACAAATTCAAAATCCACAACTAGAAACTCCACAACTTGAAACTCCACAACTAGATACTCCACAACTACACACTCCACAACTACAAACTCCACAACTTGAAACTCCGAAACTAGAAACTCCATAACTAGAAACTCCACTACTCGAAAACTCCGCAACTAGAAACTCTGCAACTAGAAACTCCGCAACTAGAAACTCCACAACTTGAGATTTTGCTACTAGAAACTCGGCAACTAGAAACTCAACCACTAGAAACTCCACAACTAGAAACTTCTCAACTAAAAACTCCACAACTTGAAACACCACAACTAGATACTCCACAACTACAAACTCCACAACTAGAAACTCCACAATTAGAAACTCCACATCTAGAAACTCCACAACTTGAAACTCCATAACTAGAAACTCCACTACTAGAAAACTCCACAACTAGAAACTCTGCAACGAGAAACTCCGCAACTAGAATCTCCACAGCTAGAAACTTCACTACTTGAAACACTACAACTAGATACTCCAAAACTACGAATTCCACAACAATAAACTCCAACACTAGAAACTCCGCAACTAGAAACTCCCAACTTGACACTTCACAACTAGGAACTCTACAACTTCAAAATCCACAACTAGAACTCCACAACTTGAAACTCCACAACTAGATACTCCACAACTAGAAACTCCATCACTAGAAACTCCACAACCAGAAACTCGGCAACAAGAAACTCCGCAACTAGAAACTCCACAACTTGAGACTTTGCAACTAGAAAACTCCGCAACTAGAAACTCTGCAACCAGAAACTCCGCAACTAGAAACTCAACAGCTAGAAACCTTACTACTTGAAACACCACAACTAGATACTCCAAAACTACGAATTCCACAACAAGATACTCCACAACTAGAAACTCCGCAACTAGAAACTTCGCAACTAGAAACTCCGCAACTAGGAACTCCACAACTTGAGATATTGCAACTAGAAATTCGGCAACTAGAAACTCAACTACTAGAAACTCCACACCTAGAAACTCCACAACTAGAAACTCCACTACTTGAAACTCCATAACTAGAAACTCCACTACTAGAAAACTCCACAACTAGAAACTCTGCAACTAGAAACTCCGCAACTAGAAACTCCACAGCTAGAAACTTCACTACTTGAAACACTACAAGTAGATACTCCAAAACTACGAATTCCACAACAATAAACTCCAACACTAGAAACTCCGCAACTAGAAACTCCACAACTAGAACTTCCTCAACTAGAAACTCCACAACTTGAAACACCACAACTAGATTCTCTAGAAACTCCACAACTACGGACTCCACAACTAGAAACTCCAACACTGGAAACTCCACAACCAGAAAGTCCGCAACTAAAAACTCCGCAACTAGAAACTTCACAGCTAAAAAATCCACAGCTAGAAATTCCACAGCCTAGAAACTGCACAACTACAGACTCCGCAACTAGAAAACTCCACAACTATAAACTCCAAAACTAGACAAACCGCAACTAGGAACTCTACAACTACAAAATCCACAACTAAAAACCTCACAACTTGAAACTCCACAACTAGATACTCAACAACTACAAACTCCACAACTAGAAACTCCACAACTTGAAACTCCGCAACTACAAACTCCGCCACTACAATCTCCACAACTGGAAAACTCTGCAACTAGAAACTCTGCAACTAGAAACTCCGCAACTAGAAACTCCACAACTAGAAACTCCACAGCTAGAAACTGCACAACTACAAACTCCACAACTAGAGACTCCACAAGTAGAAACTCCACAACTACGAACTCCACAACTAGAAAATCCACAACTAGAAACTCCACAACTTGAAACACCAACACTAGATACTCCACAACTACAAACTCCACAACTAGAAACTCCACAATTAGAAACTCCACATCTAGAAACTCCACAACTTGAAACTCCATAACTAGAAACTCCACTACTAGAAAACTCCACAACTAGAAACTCTGCAACGAGAAACTCCGCAACTAGAATCTCCACAGCTAGAAACTTCACTACTTGAAACACTACAACTAGATACTCCAAAACTACGAATTCCACAACAATAAACTCCAACAGTAGAAACTCCGCAACTAGAAACTCCCAACTTGACACTTCACAACTAGGAACTCTACAACTTCAAAATCCACAACTAGAAACTCCACAACTTGAAACTCCACAACTAGATACTCCACAACTACAAACTCCACAACTACAAACTCCACAACTTGAAACTCCGCAACCAGAAACTCCATAACTAGAAACTCCACTACTAGAAAACTCCGCAACTAGAAACTCTGCAACTAGAAACTCCGCAACTAGAAACTCCACAGATAGAAACTTCACTACTTGAAACACCACAACTAGATACTTCAAAACTACAAATTCCACAACTAGAAACTCCGCAACTAGAAACTCCGCAACTAGAAACTCCGCAACTAGAAACTCCACAGCTAGAAACTCCACAACTTGAGATTTTACTACTAAAAACTCAGCAACTAGAAACTCAACCACTAGAAACTCCACAACTAGAAACTTCTCAACTAAAAACTCCACAACTTGAAACACCACAACTAGATACTCCACAACTACAAACTCCACAACTAGAAACTCCACAACTAGAAACTCCACAACTTGAAACTCCATAACTAGAAACTCCACTACTAGAAAACTCCACAACTTGAAACTCTGCAACTAGAAACTCCGCAACTAGAAACTTCACAGCTAGAAACTTCACTACTTGAAACACTACAACTAGATACTCCAAAACTACGAATTCCACAACAATAAACTCCAACACTAGAAACTCCGCAACTAGAAACTCCACAACTAGAAACTCCTCAACTAGAAACTCCACAACTTTAAACACCACAACTAGTTTCTCTAGCAACTCCACAACTAGAAACTCCACAACTACAGACTCCACAACTAGAAACTCCACAACTAGAAACTCCACAACCAGAAACTCCACAACCAGAAACTCCGCAACTAGAAACTCCGCAACTAGAAATCCCACAACTAGAGACTCCACAACTAGAGACTTCACAACTAGAAACTCCGCAACTAGAAAATCCACAACTAGAAACTCCACAGCTAGAAACTCCACATTTTGAAACACCACAACTAGATACTCCACAACTACAAATTCCATAACTAGAAAATCCACAACTTGAAACTCAACAAATAGATACTCCACAACTATGGACTCCACAACTAGAAACTCTAACACTAGAAACTCCACAACCAGAAACTCCGCAACTAAAAACTCCGCAAATAGAAACTCCACAGCTAGAAAATCCACAGCTAGAAATTCCAAAACTAGAAACTCCACAACTACAGACTCCGCAACTATAAACTCCACAACTAGATAATCCTCAACTAGGAACTCTACAACTTCAAAATCCACAACTAAAAACTTCACAACTTGAAACTCCACAACTAGATACTCCACAACTACAAACTCCAACACTACAAACTCCACAACTTGAAACTCCGCAACTAGAAATTCCGTAACTAGAAACTCCACTACTAGAAAACTCCGCAACTAGAAACTCTGCAACTAGAAACTCCACAACTTGAAACACCACAACTAGAAAGTCCACAACTACAAACTCCGCAACTAGAAACTCCACAGCTAGAAAGTCCGCAACTAGAAACTCTGCAACTAAAAACTCCGCAACTAGAAATTCCACAGCTAGGAAATCCACCACTAGAATCTCCACAACTAGCAACTCCCAACTAGACACTCCGCAACTAGGAACTTTACAAATTCAAAATCCACAACTAGAAACTCCACAACTTGAAACTCCACAACTAGATACTCCACAACTACACACTCCACAACTACAAACTCCACAACTTGAAACTCCGAAACTAGAAACTCCATAACTAGAAACTCCACTACTCGAAAACTCCGCAACTAGAAACTCTGCAACTAGAAACTCCGCAACTAGAAACTCCACAACTTTAGATTTTGCTACTAGAAACTCGGCAACTAGAAACTCAACCACTAGAAACTCCACAACTAGAAACTTCTCAACTAAAAACTCCACAACTTGAAACACCACAACTAGATACTCCACAACTACAAACTCCACAACTAGAAACTCCACAATTAGAAACTCCACATCTAGAAACTCCACAACTTGAAACTCCATAACTAGAAACTCCACTACTAGAAAACTCCACAACTAGAAACTCTGCAACGAGAAACTCCGCAACTAGAATCTCCACAGCTAGAAACTTCACTACTTGAAACACTACAACTAGATACTCCAAAACTACGAATTCCACAACAATAAACTCCAACACTAGAAACTCCGCAACTAGAAACTCCCAACTTGACACTTCACAACTAGGAACTCTACAACTTCAAAATCCACAACTAGAAACTCCACAACTTGAAACTCCGCAACTAGAAACTCCATAACTAGAAACTCCACTACTAGAAAACTCCGCAACTAGAAACTCTGCAACTAGAAACTCCGCAACTAGAAACTCCACAGATAGAAACTTCACTACTTGAAACACCACAACTAGATACTTCAAAACTACAAATTCCACAACTAGAAACTCCGCAACTAGAAACTCCGCAACTAGAAACTCCGCAACTAGAAACTCCACAGCTAGAAACTCCACAACTTGAGATTTTACTACTAGAAACTCGGCAACTAGAAACTCAACCACTAGAAACTCCACAACTAGAAACTTCTCAACTAAAAACTCCACAACTTGAAACACCACAACTAGATACTCCACAACTACAAACTCCACAACTAGAAACTCCACAACTAGAAACTCCACAACTTGAAACTCCATAACTAGAAACTCCACTACTAGAAAACTCCACAACTAGAAACTCTGCAACTAGAAACTCCGCAACTAGAAACTCCACAGCTAGAAACTTCACTACTTGAAACACTACAACTAGATACTCCAAAACTACGAATTCCACAACAATAAACTCCAACACTAGAAACTCCGCAACTGGAAACTCCACAACTTGAAACTTCGCAACTAGAAACTCCACAACTAGAAACTCCACAACTATAGACTCCACAACAAGAAACTCCACAGCTAGAAAATCCACCACTGGAAACTCCACAACTAGCAACTCCACAACTACAGCCTCCACAACTAGAAAACTCCACAACTAGAAACTCTCAACCAGACACACTGCAACTAGGAACTCTACAACTTCAAAATCCACAACTAGAACTCCACAACTTGAAACTCCACAACTAGATACTCCACAACTAGAAACTCCATCACTAGAAACTCCACAACCAGAAACTCGGCAACAAGAAACTCCGCAACTAGAAACTCCACAACTTGAGACTTTGCAACTAGAAAACTCCGCAACTAGAAACTCTGCAACCAGAAACTCCGCAACTAGAAACTCAACAGCTAGAAACCTTACTACTTGAAACACCACAACTAGATACTCCAAAACTACGAATTCCACAACAAGATACTCCACAACTAGAAACTCCGCAACTAGAAACTTCGCAACTAGAAACTCCGCAACTAGGAACTCCACAACTTGAGATATTGCAACTAGAAATTCGGCAACTAGAAACTCCACAACTAGAAACTCCACAATTAGAAACTCCACATCTAGAAACTCCACAACTTGAAACTCCATAACTAGAAACTCCACTACTAGAAAACTCCACAACTAGAAACTCTGCAACGAGAAACTCCGCAACTAGAATCTCCACAGCTAGAAACTTCACTACTTGAAACACTACAACTAGATACTCCAAAACTACGAATTCCACAACAATAAACTCCAACAGTAGAAACTCCGCAACTAGAAACTCCCAACTTGACACTTCACAACTAGGAACTCTACAACTTCAAAATCCACAACTAGAAACTCCACAACTTGAAACTCCACAACTAGATACTCCACAACTACAAACTCCACAACTACAAACTCCACAACTTGAAACTCCGCAACTAGAAACTCCATAACTAGAAACTCCACTACTAGAAAACTCCGCAACTAGAAACTCTGCAACTAGAAACTCCGCAACTAGAAACTCCACAGATAGAAACTTCACTACTTGAAACACCACAACTAGATACTTCAAAACTACAAATTCCACAACTAGAAACTCCGCAACTAGAAACTCCGCAACTAGAAACTCCGCAACTAGAAACTCCACAGCTAGAAACTCCACAACTTGAGATTTTACTACTAAAAACTCGGCAACTAGAAACTCAATCACTAGAAACTCCACAACTAGAAACTTCTCAACTAAAAACTCCACAACTTGAAACACCACAACTAGATACTCCACAACTACAAACTCCACAACTAGAAACTCCACAACTAGAAACTCCACAACTTGAAACTCCATAACTAGAAACTCCACTACTAGAAAACTCCACAACTTGAAACTCTGCAACTAGAAACTCCGCAACTAGAAACTTCACAGCTAGAAACTTCACTACTTGAAACACTACAACTAGATACTCCAAAACTACGAATTCCACAACAATAAACTCCAACACTAGAAACTCCGCAACTAGAAACTCCACAACTAGAAACTCCTCAACTAGAAACTCCACAACTTTAAACACCACAACTAGTTTCTCTAGCAACTCCACAACTAGAAACTCCACAACTACAGACTCCACAACTAGAAACTCCACAACTAGAAACTCCACAACCAGAAACTCCACAACCAGAAACTCCGCAACTAGAAACTCCGCAACTAGAAATCCCACAACTAGAGACTCCACAACTAGAGACTTCACAACTAGAAACTCCGCAACTAGAAAATCCACAACTAGAAACTCCACAGCTAGAAACTCCACATTTTGAAACACCACAACTAGATACTCCACAACTACAAATTCCATAACTAGAAAATCCACAACTTGAAACTCAACAAATAGATACTCCACAACTATGGACTCCACAACTAGAAACTCTAACACTAGAAACTCCACAACCAGAAACTCCGCAACTAAAAACTCCGCAAATAGAAACTCCACAGCTAGAAAATCCACAGCTAGAAATTCCAAAACTAGAAACTCCACAACTACAGACTCCGCAACTATAAACTCCACAACTAGATAATCCTCAACTAGGAACTCTACAACTTCAAAATCCACAACTAAAAACTTCACAACTTGAAACTCCACAACTAGATACTCCACAACTACAAACTCCAACACTACAAACTCCACAACTTGAAACTCCGCAACTAGAAACTCCGTAACTAGAAACTCCACTACTAGAAAACTCCGCAACTAGAAACTCTGCAACTAGAAACTCCACAACTTGAAACACCACAACTAGAAAGTCCACAACTACAAACTCCACAACTAGAAACTCCACAACTAAAAACTCCACAACTTGAAACTCCGCAACTAGAAACTCCACAGCTAGAAAGTCCGCAACTAGAAACTCTGCAACTAAAAACTCCGCAACTAGAAATTCCACAGCTAGGAAATCCACCACTAGAATCTCCACAACTAGCAACTCCCAACTAGACACTCCGCAACTAGGAACTTTACAAATTCAAAATCCACAACTAGAAACTCCACAACTTGAAACTCCACAACTAGATACTCCACAACTACACACTCCACAACTACAAACTCCACAACTTGAAACTCCGAAACTAGAAACTCCATAACTAGAAACTCCACTACTAGAAAACTCCACAACTAGAAACTGTGCAACGAGAAACTCCGCAACTAGAATCTCCACAGCTAGAAACTTCACTACTTGAAACACTACAACTAGATACTCCAAAACTACGAATTCCACAACAATAAACTCCAACACTAGAAACTCCGCAACTAGAAACTCCCAACTTGACACTTCACAACTAGGAACTCTACAACTTCAAAATCCACAACTAGAAACTCCACAACTTGAAACTCCACAACTAGATACTCCACAACTACAAACTCCACAACTACAAACTCCACAACTTGAAACTCCGCAACTAGAAACTCCATAACTAGAAACTCCACTACTAGAAAACTCCGCAACTAGAAACTCTGCAACTAGAAACTCCGCAACTAGAAACTCCACAGATAGAAACTTCACTACTTGAAACACCACAACTAGATACTTCAAAACTACAAATTCCACAACTAGAAACTCCGCAACTAGAAACTCCGCAACTAGAAACTCCGCAACTAGAAACTCCACAGCTAGAAACTCCACAACTTGAGATTTTACTACTAGAAACTCGGCAACTAGAAACTCAACCACTAGAAACTCCACAACTAGAAACTTCTCAACTAAAAACTCCACAACTTGAAACACCACAACTAGATACTCCACAACTACAAACTCCACAACTAGAAACTCCACAACTAGAAACTCCACAACTTGAAACTCCATAACTAGAAACTCCACTACTAGAAAACTCCACAACTAGAAACTCTGCAACTAGAAACTCCGCAACTAGAAACTCCACAGCTAGAAACTTCACTACTTGAAACACTACAACTAGATACTCCAAAACTACGAATTCCACAACAATAAACTCCAACACTAGAAACTCCGCAACTGGAAACTCCACAACTAGAAACTCCTCAACTAGAAACTCCACAACTTTAAACACCACAACTAGTTTCTCTAGCAACTCCACAACTAGAAACTCCACAACTTGAAACTCCGCAACTACAAATTCCACAACTAGAAATTCCACAACTTGAAACCCCACAAATAGATACTCCACAACTACGGACTCCACAACTAGAAACTCCAACACTAGAAACTCCACAACCAGAAACTCCGCAACTGAAAACTCCGCAACTAGAAACTCCACAGCTAAAAAATCCACAGCTAGAAGTTCCACAACTAGAAACTCCACAACTTGAGATTTTGCTACTAGAAACTCGGCAACTAGAAACTCAACCACTAGAAACTCCACAACTAGAAACTTTTCAACTAAATACTCCACAACTTGAAACACCACAACTAGATACTCCACATCTACAAACTCCACAACTAGAAACTCCACAACTAGAATCTCCACAACTTGAAACTCCATAACTAGAAACTCCACTACTAGAAAACTCCACAACTAGAAACTCTGCAACTGGAAACTCCGCAACTAGAAACTCCACAGCTAGAAACTTCACTACTTGAAACACTACAACTAGATACTCCAAAACTACGAATTCCACAACAATAAACTCCAACACTAGAAAACTCCGCAACTATAAACTCCACAACTAGACAATCCGCAACTAGGAATTCTACAACTTCAAAATCCACAACTAAAAACTTCACAACTTGAAACTCCACAACTAGATACTCCACAACTACAAACTCCACAACTAGGAACTCCACAACTTGAAACTCCGCAACTAGAAACTCCGCCACGTCAATCTCCACAACTGGAAAAACCTGCAAATAGAAACTCTGCAACTAAAAACTCCGCAACTAGAAACTCCACAGCTAGAAACTCCACAGCTAGAAACTCCACAACTACAAACTCCACAACTAGAAACTTCACAACTAGAAACTCCACAACCTTAGACTTCGCAACTAGAAACTCCACAACTAGAGACTCCACAAGTAGGAACTCCACAACTAGAGACTCCACAACCAGAAACTTCACAGCTAGAAACTCCACAACTTGAGACTTTGCATTTAGAGACTCGGCAACTAGAAACTCAACAACTAGAAACTCCACAACTAGAAACTCCACAACTAGAAACTCCACAACTTGAAACACCACAACTAGATACTCCACAACTACAAATTTCACTACTAGAAACTCCACAACTAAAACTCCGCAACTTTAAACTCCGCAACTAGAAACTCCACAGCTAGAAAGTCCGCAACTACACACTCAGCAACTAGGAACTCTACAACTTCAAAATCCGCTACTAAAAACTCCCCAACTTGAAACTCCACAACTAGATACTCCACAACTACAAACTCCGCAACTAGAAATTCTGCAACTAGAAACTCCACAACTTGAAACTCCACAACTAATAAACTCCGCAACTAGAAAATCTGCAACTTGAAACTCCGCAACTAGAAACTCCACAGCTAGAAACTTCTCTACTTGAAACACCACAACTAGATACTCCACAACTACGAATTCCACAACTAGAAACTCCACAGCTAGAAAGTCCACAACTAGAAACTCTGCAACTAGAAACTCCACAACTAGAAACTGCACAGATAGAAAATCCACCACTAGAAACTCCACAACTAGCAACTCCACAACTACAGACTCCGCAACAAGAAAACTGCGCAACTAGAAACTCCCACTTAGACTTTCTGCAACAAGAAACTGCGCAACTAAAAACTCCACAACTTGAGAATTCGCAACTAGAAACTCCACAACTAGAAACTCCACAACTAGAAACTCCAAAAGTAGGAACTCCACAACTAGAAACTCCACAACTTGAAACTCCGCAATTAGAAACTCCACAACTAGACACTCCACTACTATAAAACTCCGAAACTAGAAACTCCGCAACTAGAAACTCCGCAACTATAAACTCCACAGCTAGAAACTTCACAACTTGAGACTTTGCAACTACATACTCGACAACTAGAATCCGAACAACTAGAAACTCCACAACTAGAAACTCCACAACTTGAAACGCAACAAATAGATACTCCACAACTACGAATTGCACAACTAGAAACTCCACAAATAGAAACTCCGCAACTAGAAACTCCGCAACTAGAAACTCTACAGCTAGAAACTCCACAACTTGAGACTTTGCAACTAGAAACTCGGCAACTAGAAACCCAACAATTAGAAACTCCACAACTAGAACCTCCACAACTTGAAACTCCACAACTTGAAACACAACTAATAGATACTTCACAACTACAAATTCCACAACTAGAAACTCCAAAACTAGAAACTCCGCAATTAGAAACTCCGCTACTAGAAACTCCATCACTAGAAACTCCACAACCAGAAACTCGGCAAGAAGAAACTCCGCAACTAGAAACTCCACAACTTGAAACTTCGCAACTAGAAATTCACAACTAGAAACTCCGCAACTATAGACTCCACAACTAGAAACTCCACAGCTAGAAAATCCACCACTGGAAACTCCACAACTAGCAACTCCACAACTACAGCCTCCACAACTAGAAAACTCCACAACTAGAAACTCTCAACCAGACACACTGCAACTAGGAACTCTACAACTTCAAAATCCACAACTAGAACTCCGCAACTTGAAACTCCACAACTAGATACTCCACAACTAGAAACTCCATCACTAGAAACTCCACAACCAGAAACTCGGCAACAAGAAACTCCGCAACTAGAAACTCCACAACTTGAGACTTTGCAACTAGAAAACTCCGCAACTAGAAACTCTGCAACCAGAAACTCCGCAACTAGAAACTCAACAGCTAGAAACCTTACTACTTGAAACACCACAACTAGATACTCCAAAACTACGAATTCCACAACAAGATACTCCACAACTAGAAACTCCGCAACTAGAAACTTCGCAACTAGAAACTCCGCAAGTAGGAACTCCACAACTGGAGATATTGCAACTAGAAATTCGGCAACTAGAAACTCAACCACTAGAAACTCCACACCTAGAAACTCCACAACTAGAAACTCCACTACTTGAAACTCCATAACTAGAAACTCCACTACTAGAAAACTCCACAACTAGAAACTCTGCAACTAGAAACTCCGCAACTAGAAACTCCACAGCTAGGAACTTCACTACTTGAAACACTACAAGTAGATACTCCAAAACTACGAATTCCACAACAATAAACTCCAACACTAGAAACTCCGCAACTAGAAACTCCACAACTAGAACTTCCTCAACTAGAAACTCCACAACTTGAAACACCACAACTAGATTCTCTAGAAACTCCACAACTACGGACTCCACAACTAGAAACTCCAACACTGGAAACTCCACAACCAGAAACTCCGCAACTAAAAACTCCGCAACTAGAAACTTCACAGCTAAAAAATCCACAGCTAGAAATTCCACAGCCTAGAAACTGCACAACTACAGACTCCGCAACTAGAAAACTCCACAACTATAAACTCCAAAACTAGACAAACCGCAACTAGGAACTCTACAACTACAAAATCCACAACTAAAAACCTCACAACTTGAAACTCCACAACTAGATACTCAACAACTACAAACTCCACAACTAGAAACTCCACAACTTGAAACTCCGCAACTAGAAACTCCACAGCTAGAAAGTCCGCAACTAGAAACTCTGCAACTAAAAACTCCGCAACTAGAAATTCCACAGCTAGGAAATCCACCACTAGAATCTCCACAACTAGCAACTCCCAACTAGACACTCCGCAACTAGGAACTTTACAAATTCAAAATCCACAACTAGAAACTCCACAACTTGAAACTCCACAACTAGATACTCCACAACTACACACTCCACAACTACAAACTCCACAACTTGAAACTCCGAAACTAGAAACTCCATAACTAGAAACTCCACTACTCGAAAACTCCGCAACTAGAAACTCTGCAACTAGAAACTCCGCAACTAGAAACTCCACAACTTGAGATTTTGCTACTAGAAACTCGGCAACTAGAAACTCAACCACTAGAAACTCCACAACTAGAAACTTCTCAACTAAAAACTCCACAACTTGAAACACCACAACTAGATACTCCACAACTACAAACTCCACAACTAGAAACTCCACAATTAGAAACTCCACATCTAGAAACTCCACAACTTGAAACTCCATAACTAGAAACTCCACTACTAGAAAACTCCACAACTAGAAACTGTGCAACGAGAAACTCCGCAACTAGAATCTCCACAGCTAGAAACTTCACTACTTGAAACACTACAACTAGATACTCCAAAACTACGAATTCCACAACAATAAACTCCAACACTAGAAACTCCGCAACTAGAAACTCCCAACTTGACACTTCACAACTAGGAACTCTACAACTTCAAAATCCACAACTAGAAACTCCACAACTTGAAACTCCACAACTAGATACTCCACAACTACAAACTCCACAACTACAAACTCCACAACTTGAAACTCCGCAACTAGAAACTCCATAACTAGAAACTCCACTACTAGAAAACTCCGCAACTAGAAACTCTGCAACTAGAAACTCCGCAACTAGAAACTCCACAGATAGAAACTTCACTACTTGAAACACCACAACTAGATACTTCAAAACTACAAATTCCACAACTAGAAACTCCGCAACTAGAAACTCCGCAACTAGAAACTCCGCAACTAGAAACTCCACAGCTAGAAACTCCACAACTTGAGATTTTACTACTAGAAACTCGGCAACTAGAAACTCAACCACTAGAAACTCCACAACTAGAAACTTCTCAACTAAAAACTCCACAACTTGAAACACCACAACTAGATACTCCACAACTACAAACTCCACAACTAGAAACTCCACAACTAGAAACTCCACAACTTGAAACTCCATAACTAGAAACTCCACTACTAGAAAACTCCACAACTAGAAACTCTGCAACTAGAAACTCCGCAACTAGAAACTCCACAGCTAGAAACTTCACTACTTGAAACACTACAACTAGATACTCCAAAACTACGAATTCCACAACAATAAACTCCAACACTAGAAACTCCGCAACTGGAAACTCCACAACTAGAAACTCCTCAACTAGAAACTCCACAACTTTAAACACCACAACTAGTTTCTCTAGCAACTCCACAACTAGAAACTCCACAACTTGAAACTCCGCAACTACAAATTCCACAACTAGAAATTCCACAACTTGAAACCCCACAAATAGATACTCCACAACTACGGACTCCACAACTAGAAACTCCAACACTAGAAACTCCACAACCAGAAACTCCGCAACTGAAAACTCCGCAACTAGAAACTCCACAGCTAAAAAATCCACAGCTAGAAGTTCCACAACTAGAAACTCCACAACTTGAGATTTTGCTACTAGAAACTCGGCAACTAGAAACTCAACCACTAGAAACTCCACAACTAGAAACTTTTCAACTAAAAACTCCACAACTTGAAACACCACAACTAGATACTCCACATCTACAAACTCCACAACTAGAAACTCCACAACTAGAATCTCCACAACTTGAAACTCCATAACTAGAAACTCCACTACTAGAAAACTCCACAACTAGAAACTCTGCAACTGGAAACTCCGCAACTAGAAACTCCACAGCTAGAAACTTCACTACTTGAAACACTACAACTAGATACTCCAAAACTACGAATTCCACAACAATAAACTCCAACACTAGAAAACTCCGCAACTATAAACTCCACAACTAGACAATCCGCAACTAGGAATTCTACAACTTCAAAATCCACAACTAAAAACTTCACAACTTGAAACTCCACAACTAGATACTCCACAACTACAAACTCCACAACTAGGAACTCCACAACTTGAAACTCCGCAACTAGAAACTCCGCCACGTCAATCTCCACAACTGGAAAAACCTGCAAATAGAAACTCTGCAACTAAAAACTCCGCAACTAGAAACTCCACAGCTAGAAACTCTACAGCTAGAAACTCCACAACTACAAACTCCACAACTAGAAACTTCACAACTAGAAACTCCACAACCTTAGACTTCGCAACTAGAAACTCCACAACTAGAGACTCCACAAGTAGGAACTCCACAACTAGAGACTCCACAACCAGAAACTTCACAGCTAGAAACTCCACAACTTGAGACTTCGCATTTAGAGACTCGGCAACTAGAAACTCAACAACTAGAAACTCCACAACTAGAAACTCCACAACTAGAAACTCCACAACTTGAAACACCACAACTAGATACTCCACAACTACAAATTTCACTACTAGAAACTCCACAACTAAAACTCCGCAACTTTAAACTCCGCAACTAGAAACTCCACAGCTAGAAAGTCCGCAACTAGATACACTGCAACTAGAAACTCCGCAACTACACACTCAGCAACTAGGAACTCTACAACTTCAAAATCCGCTACTAAAAACTCCCCAACTTGAAACTCCACAACTAGATACTCCACAACTACAAACTCCGCAACTAGAAATTCTGCAACTAGAAACTCCACAACTTGAAACTCCACAACTAATAAACTCCGCAACTAGAAAATCTGCAACTTGAAACTCCGCAACTAGAAACTCCACAGCTAGAAACTTCTCTACTTGAAACACCACAACTAGATACTCCACAACTACGAATTCCACAACTAGAAACTCCACAGCTAGAAAGTCCACAACTAGAAACTCTGCAACTAGAAACTCCACAACTAGAAACTGCACAGATAGAAAATCCACCACTAGAAACTCCACAACTAGCAACTCCACAACTACAGACTCCGCAACAAGAAAACTGCGCAACTAGAAACTCCCACTTAGACTTTCTGCAACAAGAAACTGCGCAACTAAAAACTCCACAACTTGAGAATTCGCAACTAGAAACTCCACAACTAGAAACTCCACAACTAGAAACTCCAAAAGTAGGAACTCCACAACTAGAAACTCCACAACTTGAAACTCCGCAATTAGAAACTCCACAACTAGACACTCCACTACTATAAATCTCCGAAACTAGAAACTCCGCAACTAGAAACTCCGCAACTATAAACTCCACAGCTAGAAACTTCACAACTTGAGACTTTGCAACTAGATACTCGACAACTAGAATCCGAACAACTAGAAACTCCACAACTAGAAACTCCACAACTTGAAACGCAACAAATAGATACTCCACAACTACGAATTGCACAACTAGAAACTCCGCAAATAGAAACTCCGCAACTAGAAACTCCGCAACTAGAAACTCTACAGCTAGAAACTCCACAACTTGAGACTTTGCAACTAGAAACTCGGCAGAAACCCAACAATTAGAAACTCCACAACTAGAACCTCCACAACTTGAAACTCCACAACTTGAAACACAACTAATAGATACTTCACAACTACAAATTCCACAACTAGAAACTCCAAAACTAGAAACTCCGCAATTAGAAACTCCGCTACTAGAAACTCCATCACTAGAAACTCCACAACCAGAAACTCGGCAAGAAGAAACTCCGCAACTAGAAACTCCACAACTTGAAACTTCGCAACTAGAAACTCCACAACTAGAAACTCCACAACTATAGACTCCACAACTAGAAACTCCACAGCTAGAAAATCCACCACTGGAAACTCCACAACTAGCAACTCCACAACTACAGCCTCCACAACTAGAAAACTCCACAACTAGAAACTCTCAACCAGACACACTGCAACTAGGAACTCTACAACTTCAAAATCCACAACTAGAACTCCGCAACTTGAAACTCCACAACTAGATACTCCACAACTAGAAACTCCATCACTAGAAACTCCACAACCAGAAACTCGGCAACAAGAAACTCCGCAACTAGAAACTCCACAACTTGAGACTTTGCAACTAGAAAACTCCGCAACTAGAAACTCTGCAACCAGAAACTCCGCAACTAGAAACTCAACAGCTAGAAACCTTACTACTTGAAACACCACAACTAGATACTCCAAAACTACGAATTCCACAACAAGATACTCCACAACTAGAAACTCCGCAACTAGAAACTTCGCAACTAGAAACTCCGCAAGTAGGAACTCCACAACTGGAGATATTGCAACTATAAATTCGGCAACTAGAAACTCAACCACTAGAAACTCCACACCTAGAAACTCCACAACTAGAAACTCCACTACTTGAAACTCCATAACTAGAAACTCCACTACTAGAAAACTCCACAACTAGAAACTCTGCAACTAGAAACTCCGCAACTAGAAACTCCACAGCTAGGAACTTCACTACTTGAAACACTACAAGTAGATACTCCAAAACTACGAATTCCACAACAATAAACTCCAACACTAGAAACTCCGCAACTAGAAACTCCACAACTAGAACTTCCTCAACTAGAAACTCCACAACTTGAAACACCACAACTAGATTCTCTAGAAACTCCACAACTACGGACTCCACAACTAGAAACTCCAACACTGGAAACTCCACAACCAGAAACTCCGCAACTAAAAACTCCGCAACTAGAAACTTCACAGCTAAAAAATCCACAGCTAGAAATTCCACAGCCTAGAAACTGCACAACTACAGACTCCGCAACTAGAAAACTCCACAACTATAAACTCCAAAACTAGACAAACCGCAACTAGGAACTCTACAACTACAAAATCCACAACTAAAAACCTCACAACTTGAAACTCCACAACTAGATACTCAACAACTACAAACTCCACAACTAGAAACTCCACAACTTGAAACTCCGCAACTACAAACTCCGCCACTACAATCTCCACAACTGGAAAACTCTGCAACTAGAAACTCTGCAACTAGAAACTCCGCAACTAGAAACTCCACAACTAGAAACTCCACAGCTAGAAACTGCACAACTACAAACTCCACAACTAGAGACTCCACAAGTAGAAACTCCACAACTACGAACTCCACAACTAGAAAATCCACAACTAGAAACTCCACAACTTGAAACACCAACACTAGATACTCCACAACTACAAACTCCACAACTAGAAACTCCACAATTAGAAACTCCACATCTAGAAACTCCACAACTTGAAACTCCATAACTAGAAACTCCACTACTAGAAAACTCCACAACTAGAAATTCTGCAACGAGAAACTCCGCAACTAGAATCTCCACAGCTAGAAACTTCACTACTTGAAACACTACAACTAGATACTCCAAAACTACGAATTCCACAACAATAAACTCCAACACTAGAAACTCCCCAACTAGAAACTCCCAACTTGACACTTCACAACTAGGAACTCTACAACTTCAAAATCCACAACTAGAAACTCAACAACTTGAAACTCCACAACTAGATACTCCACAACTACAAACTCCACAACTACAAACTCCACAACTTGAAACTCCGCAACTAGAAACTCCATAACTAGAAACTCCACTACTAGAAAACTCCGCAACTAGAAACTCTGCAACTAGAAACTCCGCAACTAGAAACTCCACAGATAGAAACTTCACTACTTGAAACACCACAACTAGATACTTCAAAACTACAAATTCCACAACTAGAAACTCCGCAACTAGAAACTCCGCAACTAGAAACTCCGCAACTAGAAACTCCACAGCTAGAAACTCCACAACTTGAGATTTTACTACTAAAAACTCGGCAACTAGAAACTCAACCACTAGAAACTCCACAACTAGAAACTTCTCAACTAAAAACTCCACAACTTGAAACACCACAACTAGATACTCCACAACTACAAACTCCACAACTAGAAACTCCACAACTAGAAACTCCACAACTTGAAACTCCATAACTAGAAACTCCACTACTAGAAAACTCCACAACTTGAAACTCTGCAACTAGAAACTCCGCAACTAGAAACTTCACAGCTAGAAACTTCACTACTTGAAACACTACAACTAGATACTCCAAAACTACGAATTCCACAACAATAAACTCCAACACTAGAAACTCCGCAACTAGAAACTCCACAACTAGAAACTCCTCAACTAGAAACTCCACAACTTTAAACACCACAACTAGTTTCTCTAGCAAGTCCACAACTAGAAACTCCACAACTTGAAACTCCGCAACTACAAATTCCACAACTAGAAACTCCACAACTAGAAACTTCTCAACTAAAAACTCCACAACTTGAAATACCACAACTAGATACTCCACAACTACAAACTCCAGAACTAGAAACTCCACAACTAGAAACTCTACAACTAGAAACTCCACAACTTGAAACTCCATAACTAGAAACTCCACTGCTAGAAAACTCCACAACTAGAAACTCTGCAACTAGAAACTCCGCAACTAGAAACTCCACAGCTAGAAACTTCACTACTTGAAACACTACAACTAGATACTCCAAAACACCAAATTCCACAACAATAAACTCCAACACTAGAAACTCCGCAACTAGAAACTCCACAACTAGAAACCCCTCAACTAGAAACTCCACAACTTGAAACACCACAACTAGTCTCTCTAGAAACTCCACAACTAGAATTTCCACAACTTGAAACCGCCACAAATAGATACTCCACAACTACGGACTCCACAACTAGAAACTCCAACACTAGAAACTCCACAACCAGAAACTCCGCAACTAAAAACTCCGCAACGAGAAACTCCACAGCTAAAAAATCCACAGCTAGAAATTTCACAACTAGAAACTCCACAACTACAGCCTCCACAACTAGAAAACTCCGCAACTATAAACTCCACAACTAGACCATCAGCAACTAGGAACTCTACAACTTGAAAATCCACAACTAAAAACTTCACAACTTGAAACTCCACAACTAGAATCTCCACAACTACAAACTCCACAACTAGAAACTCCACAGCTAGAAAGTCCACAACTAGAAACTCTGCAACTAGAAACTCCACAACTAGTAACTGCACAGATAGAAAATCCACCACTAGAAACTCCACAACTAGCAACTCCACAACTAGCAACTCCACAACTACAGACTCCGCAACTAGAAAACTCCGCAACTAGAAACTCCCACTTAGACTTTCCGCAACAAGAAACTCCGCAACTAGAAACTCCACAACTTGAGACTTCGAAACTACAAACTCCACAACTAGAAACTCCACAACTAGAAGCTCCACAACTAGAAACTCCACAACTAGAAACCCCGCAACTAGAAACTCCACAGCTAGAATGTCCGCAACTAGAAACTCTGCAACTAGAAACTCCGCAACTAGAAACTCCACAGCTAGAAAATCCACAGCTAGAAAGTCCACAACTAGAAACTCTGCAACTAGAAACTCCACAACTAGTAACTGCACAGATAGAAAATCCACCACTAGAAACTCCACAACTAGCAACTCCACAACTAGCAACTCCACAACTACAGACTCCGCAACTAGAAAACTCCGCAACTAGAAACTCCCACTTAGACTTTCCGCAACAAGAAACTCCGCAACTAGAAACTCCACAACTTGAGACTTCGAAACTACAAACTCCACAACTAGAAACTCCACAACTAGAAACTCCACAACTAGAAACTCCACAACTAGAAACCCCGCAACTAGAAACTCCACAGCTAGAATGTCCGCAACTAGAAACTCTGCAACTAGAAACTCCGCAACTAGAAACTCCACAGCTAGAAAATCCACCACTAGAAACTCCACAACTAGCAACTCCCATCTAGACACTCCGCAACTAGGAACTCTACAACTTCAAAATCCACAACTAGAAACTCCACAACTTGAAGCTCCACAACTAGATACTCCACAACTACAAACTCCACAACTTGAAACTCCGCAACTTGAAACTCCATAACTAGAAACTCCACTACTAGAAAACTCCGCAACTAGAAACTCTGCAACTAGAAACTCCGCAACTAGAAACTCCACAGCTAGAAACTCCGCAACTAGAAATCCCACAACTAGAGACTCCACAACTAGAGACTTCACAACTAGAAACTCCGCAACTAGAAAATCCACAACTAGAAACTCCACAGCTAGAAACTCCACATTTTGAAACACCACAACTAGATACTCCACAACTACTAATTCCATAACTAGAAACTCCACAACTTGAAACTCAACAAATAGATACTCCACAACTATGGACTCCACAACTAAAAACTCTAACACTAGAAACACCACAACTACATACTCCACAACTACAAACTCCACAACTAGAAACTCCGCAACTAGAAACTCCGCCACTAGAAACTCCACAACTATTAAACTCCGCAGCTAGAAAATCTGCAACTAGAAACTTCGCAACTAGAAACTACACAGCTAGAAACTTCACTACTTGAAACACCACAACTAGATACTCCACAACTACGAATTCCACAACTAGAAACTCCACACCTAGGAAGTCCTCAACTAGAAACTCTGCAACTGCAATCTCCGCAACTAGAAACTCCCAACTAGACTTTCCGCAACAAGAAACTCCGCAACTAGAAACTCCACAACTTGACACTTCGAAACTACAAATTCCACAACTAGAAACTCCACAACTAGAAACTCCGCAACTAGAAACTCCAAAGCTAGAAAGTCCGCAACTAAAAACTCTGCAACTAGAAACTCCGCAACTAGAAACTCCACAGCTAGAAAATCCACCACTAGAAACTCCACAACTAGCAACTCCCATCTAGACACTCCGCAACTAGGAACTCTACAACTTCAAAATCCACAACTAGAAACTCCACAACTTGAAACTCCACAACTAGATACTCCACAACTACAAACTCCACAATTTGAAACTCCGCAACTAGAAACTCCATAACTAGAAACTCCACTACTAGAAAACTCCGCAACTAGAAACTCTGCAACTAGAAATCCGCAACAAGAAACTCCACAGCTAGAAACTTCACAACTTGAAACACCACAACTAGATACCCCAAAACTACGAATTCCACAACTAGAAACTTCGCAACTAGAAATGCCGCAACTAGAAACTCCGGAACTAGAAACTCCATAACTAGAGACTCCATAACTAGGAACTCCACAACTAGAAACTCCATAACTACAGACTACACAACTAGAAACTCCACAACTAGAAACTCCACAACCAGAAACTCCACAACCAGAAACTCCGCAACTAGAAACTCCGCAACTAGAAATCCCACAACTAGAGACTCCACAACTAGAGACTTCACAACTAGAAACTCCGCAACTAGAAAATCCACAACTAGAAACTCCACAGCTAGAAACTCCACATTTTGAAACACCACAACTAGATACTCCACAACTACAAATTCCATAACTAGAAAATCCACAACTTGAAACTCAACAAATAGATACTCCACAACTATGGACTCCACAACTAGAAACTCTAACACTAGAAACTCCACAACCAGAAACTCCGCAACTAAAAACTCCGCAAATAGAAACTCCACAGCTAGAAAATCCACAGCTAGAAATTCCAAAACTAGAAACTCCACAACTACAGACTCCGCAACTATAAACTCCACAACTAGATAATCCTCAACTGGGAACTCTACAACTTCAAAATCCACAACTAAAAACTTCACAACTTGAAACTCCACAACTAGATACTCCACAACTACAAACTCCAACACTACAAACTCCACAACTTGAAACTCCGCAACTAGAAACTCCGTAACTAGAAACTCCACTACTAGAAAACTCCGCAACTAGAAACGCTGCAACTAGAAACTCCACAACTTGAAACACCACAACTAGAAAGTCCACAACTACAAACTCCACAACTAGAAACTCCACAACTAAAAACTCCACAACTTGAAACTCCGCAACTAGAAACTCCACAGCTAGAAAGTCCGCAACTAGAAACTCTGCAACTAAAAACTCCGCAACTAGAAATTCCACAGCTAGGAAATCCACCACTAGAAACTCCACAACTAGCAACTCCCAACTAGACACTCCGCAACTAGGAACTCTACAAATTCAAAATCCACAACTAGAAACTCCACAACTTGAAACTCCACAACTAGATACTCCACAACTACACACTCCACAACTACAAACTCCACAACTTGAAACTCCGAAACTAGAAACTCCATAACTAGAAACTCCACTACTAGAAAACTCCGCAACTAGAAACTCCACAACTTGAGATTTTGCTACTAGAAACTCGGCAACTAGAAACTCAACCACTAGAAACTCCACAACTAGAAACTTCTCAACTAAAAACTCCACAACTTGAAACACGACAACTAGATACTCCACAACTACAAACTCCACAACTAGAAACTCCACAATTAGAAACTCCACATCTAGAAACTCCACAACTTGAAACTCCATAACTAGAAACTCCACTACTAGAAAACTCCACAACTAGAAACTCTGCAACGAGAAACTCCGCAACTAGAATCTCCACAGCTAGAAACTTCACTACTTGAAACACTACAACTAGATACTCCAAAACTACGAATTCCACAACAATAAACTCCAACACTAGAAACTCCGCAACTAGAAACTCCCAACTTGACACTTCACAACTAGGAACTCTACAACTTCGAAATCCACAACTAGAAACTCCACAACTTGAAACTCCACAACTAGATACTCCACAACTACAAACTCCACAACTACAAACTCCACAACTTGAAACTCCGCAACTAGAAACTCCATAACTAGAAACTCCACTACTAGAAAACTCCGCAACTAGAAACTCTGCAACTAGAAACTCCGCAACTAGAAACTCCACAGATAGAAACTTCACTACTTGAAACACCACAACTAGATACTTCAAAACTACAAATTCCACAACTAGAAACTCCGCAACTAGAAACTCCGCAACTAGAAACTCCGCAACTAGAAACTCCACAGCTAGAAACTCCACAACTTGAGATTTTACTACTAAAAACTCGGCAACTAGAAACTCAACCACTAGAAACTCCACAACTAGAAACTTCTCAACTAAAAACTCCACAACTTGAAACACCACAACTAGATACTCCACAACTACAAACTCCACAACTAGAAACTCCACAACTAGAAACTCCACAACTTGAAACTCCATAACTAGAAACTCCACTACTAGAAAACTCCACAACTTGAAACTCTGCAACTAGAAACTCCGCAACTAGAAACTTCACAGCTAGAAACTTCACTACTTGAAACACTACAACTAGATACTCCAAAACTACGAATTCCACAACAATAAACTCCAACACTAGAAACTCCGCAACTAGAAACTCCACAACTAGAAACTCCTCAACTAGAAACTCCACAACTTTAAACACCACAACTAGTTTCTCTAGCAACTCCACAACTAGAAACTCCACAACTTGAAACTCCGCAACTACAAATTCCACAACTAGAAATTCCACAACTTGAAACCCCTCAAATAGATACTCCACAACTACGGACTCCACAACTAGAAACTCCAACACTAGAAACTCCACAACCAGAAACTCCGCAACTGAAAACTCCGCAACTAGAAACTCCACAGCTAAAAAATCCACAGCTAGAAATTCCACAACTAGAAACTCCACAACTTGAGATTTTGCTACTAGAAACTCGGCAACTAGAAACTCAACCACTAGAAACTCCACAACTAGAAACTTTTCAACTAAAAACTCCACAACTTGAAACACCACAACTAGATACTCCACATCTACAAACTCCACAACTAGAAACTCCACAACTAGAATCTCCACAACTTGAAACTTCATAACTAGAAACTCCACTACTAGAAAACTCCACAACTAGAAACTCTGCAACTAGAAACTCCGCAACTAGAAACTCCACAGCTAGAAACTTCACTACTTGAAACACTACAACTAGATACTCCAAAACTACGAATTCCACAAAAATAAACTCCAACACTAGAAAACTCCGCAACTATAAACTCCACAACTAGACAATCCGCAACTAGGAATTCTACAACTTCAAAATCCACAACTAAAAACTTCACAACTTGAAACTCCACAACTAGATACTCCACAACTACAAACTCCACAACTAGGAACTCCACAACTTGAAACTCCGCAACTAGAAACTCCGCCACGTCAATCTCCACATCTGGAAAACTCTGCAAAAAGAAACTCTGCAACTAAAAACTCCGCAACTAGAAACTCCACAGCTAGAAACTCCACAGCTAGAAACTCCACAACTACAAACTCCACAACTAGAAACTTCACAACTAGAAACTCCACAACCTTAGACTTCGCAACTAGAAACTCCACAACTAGAGACTCCACAATTAGGAACTCCACAACTAGAGACTCCACAACCAGAAACTTCACAGCTAGAAACTCCACAACTTGAGACTTCGCATTTAGAGACTCGGCAACTAGAAACTCAACAACTAGAAACTCCACAACTAGAAACTCCACAACTAGAAACTCCACAACTTGAAACACCACAACTAGATACTCCACAACTACAAATTTCACTACTAGAAACTCCACAACTAAAACTCCGCAACTTTAAACTCCGCAACTAGAAACTCCACAGCTAGAAAGTCCGCAACTAGATACACTGCAACTAGAAACTCCGCAACTACACACTCAGCAACTAGGAACTCTACAACTTCAAAATCCGCTACTAAAAACTCCCCAACTTGAAACTCCACAACTAGATACTCCACAACTACAAACTCCGCAACTAGAAATTCTGCAACTAGAAACTCCACAACTTGAAACTCCACAACTAATAAACTCCGCAACTAGAAAATCTGCAACTAGAAACTCCGCAACTAGAAACTCCACAGCTAGAAACTTCACTACTTGAAACACCACAACTAGATACTCCACAACTACGAATTCCACAACTAGAAATTCCACAGCTAGAAAGTCTACAACTAGAAACTCTGCAACTAGAAACTCCACAACTAGAAACTGCACAGATAGAAAATCCACCACTAGAAACTCCACAACTAGCAACTCCACAACTACAGACTCCGCAACAAGAAAACTGCGCAACTAGAAACTCCCACTTAGACTTTCCGCAACAAGAAACTGCGCAACTAAAAACTCCACAACTTGAGACTTCGCAACTAGAAACTCCGCAACTAGAAATTCCACAACTAGAAACTCCTCGACTAGAAACTCCACAACTTGAAACACCACAACTAGATACTCCACAACTAAAAACTCCACAACTAGAAACTCCACAACCAGAAACTCCACAACCAGAAACTCCGCAACTAGAAACTCCGCAACTAGAAATCCCACAACTAGAGACTCCACAACTAGAGACTTCACAACTAGAAACTCCGCAACTAGAAAATCCACAACTAGAAACTCCACAGCTAGAAACTCCACATTTTGAAACACCACAACTAGATACTCCACAACTACAAATTCCATAACTAGAAAATCCACAACTTGAAACTCAACAAATAGATACTCCACAACTATGGACTCCACAACTAGAAACTCTAACACTAGAAACTCCACAACCAGAAACTCCGCAACTAAAAACTCCGCAAATAGAAACTCCACAGCTAGAAAATCCACAGCTAGAAATTCCAAAACTAGAAACTCCACAACTACAGACTCCGCAACTATAAACTCCACAACTAGATAATCCTCAACTAGGAACTCTACAACTTCAAAATCCACAACTAAAAACTTCACAACTTGAAACTCCACAACTAGATACTCCACAACTACAAACTCCAACACTACAAACTCCACAACTTGAAACTCCGCAACTAGAAACTCCGTAACTAGAAACTCCACTACTAGAAAACTCCGCAACTAGAAACGCTGCAACTAGAAACTCCACAACTTGAAACACCACAACTAGAAAGTCCACAACTACAAACTCCACAACTAGAAACTCCACAACTAAAAACTCCACAACTTGAAACTCCGCAACTAGAAACTCCACAGCTAGAAAGTCCGCAACTAGAAACTCTGCAACTAAAAACTCCGCACTTCGAAATTCCACAGCTAGGAAATCCACCACTAGAAACTCCACAACTAGCAACTCCCAACTAGACACTCCGCAACTAGGAACTCTACAAATTCAAAATCCACAACTAGAAACTCCACAACTTGAAACTCCACAACTAGATACTCCACAACTACACACTCCACAACTACAAACTCCACAACTTGAAACTCCGAAACTAGAAACTCCATAACTAGAAACTCCACTACTAGAAACCTCCGCAACTAGAAACTCCACAACTTGAGATTTTGCTACTAGAAACTCGGCAACTAGAAACTCAACCACTAGAAACTCCACAACTAGAAACTTCTCAACTAAAAACTCCACAACTTGAAACACGACAACTAGATACTCCACAACTACAAACTCCACAACTAGAAACTCCACAATTAGAAACTCCACATCTAGAAACTCCACAACTTGAAACTCCATAACTAGAAACTCCACTACTAGAAAACTCCACAACTAGAAACTCTGCAACGAGAAACTCCGCAACTAGAATCTCCACAGCTAGAAACTTCACTACTTGAAACACTACAACTAGATACTCCAAAACTACGAATTCCACAACAATAAACTCCAACACTAGAAACTCCGCAACTAGAAACTCCCAACTTGACACTTCACAACTAGGAACTCTACAACTTCGAAATCCACAACTAGAAACTCCACAACTTGAAACTCCACAACTAGATACTCCACAACTACAAACTCCACAACTACAAACTCCACAACTTGAAACTCCGCAACTAGAAACTCCATAACTAGAAACTCCACTACTAGAAAACTCCGCAACTAGAAACTCTGCAACTAGAAACTCCGCAACTAGAAACTCCACAGATAGAAACTTCACTACTTGAAACACCACAACTAGATACTTCAAAACTACAAATTCCACAACTAGAAACTCCGCAACTAGAAACTCCGCAACTAGAAACTCCGCAACTAGAAACTCCACAGCTAGAAACTCCACAACTTGAGATTTTACTACTAAAAACTCGGCAACTAGAAACTCAACCACTAGAAACTCCACAACTAGAAACTTCTCAACTAAAAACTCCACAACTTGAAACACCACAACTAGATACTCCACAACTACAAACTCCACAACTAGAAACTCCACAACTAGAAACTCCACAACTTGAAACTCCATAACTAGAAACTCCACTACTAGAAAACTCCACAACTTGAAACTCTGCAACTAGAAACTCCGCAACTAGAAACTTCACAGCTAGAAACTTCACTACTTGAAACACTACAACTAGATACTCCAAAACTACGAATTCCACAACAATAAACTCCAACACTAGAAACTCCGCAACTAGAAACTCCACAACTAGAAACTCCTCAACTAGAAACTCCACAACTTTAAACACCACAACTAGTTTCTCTAGCAACTCCACAACTAGAAACTCCACAACTTGAAACTCCGCAACTACAAATTCCACAACTAGAAATTCCACAACTTGAAACCCCTCAAATAGATACTCCACAACTACGGACTCCACAACTAGAAACTCCAACACTAGAAACTCCACAACCAGAAACTCCGCAACTGAAAACTCCGCAACTAGAAACTCCACAGCTAAAAAATCCACAGCTAGAAATTCCACAACTAGAAACTCCACAACTTGAGATTTTGCTACTAGAAACTCGGCAACTAGAAACTCAACCACTAGAAACTCCACAACTAGAAACTTTTCAACTAAAAACTCCACAACTTGAAACACCACAACTAGATACTCCACATCTACAAACTCCACAACTAGAAACTCCACAACTAGAATCTCCACAACTTGAAACTTCATAACTAGAAACTCCACTACTAGAAAACTCCACAACTAGAAACTCTGCAACTAGAAACTCCGCAACTAGAAACTCCACGGCTAGAAACTTCACTACTTGAAACACTACAACTAGATACTCCAAAACTACGAATTCCACAAAAATAAACTCCAACACTAGAAAACTCCGCAACTATAAACTCCACAACTAGACAATCCGCAACTAGGAATTCTACAACTTCAAAATCCACAACTAAAAACTTCACAACTTGAAACTCCACAACTAGATACTCCACAACTACAAACTCCACAACTAGGAACTCCACAACTTGAAACTCCGCAACTAGAAACTCCGCCACGTCAATCTCCACATCTGGAAAACTCTGCAAAAAGAAACTCTGCAACTAAAAACTCCGCAACTAGAAACTCCACAGCTAGAAACTCCACAGCTAGAAACTCCACAACTACAAACTCCACAACTAGAAACTTCACAACTAGAAACTCCACAACCTTAGACTTCGCAACTAGAAACTCCACAACTAGAGACTCCACAATTAGGAACTCCACAACTAGAGACTCCACAACCAGAAACTTCACAGCTAGAAACTCCACAACTTGAGACTTCGCATTTAGAGACTCGGCAACTAGAAACTCAACAACTAGAAACTCCACAACTAGAAACTCCACAACTAGAAACTCCACAACTTGAAACACCACAACTAGATACTCCACAACTACAAATTTCACTACTAGAAACTCCACAACTAAAACTCCGCAACTTTAAACTCCGCAACTAGAAACTCCACAGCTAGAAAGTCCGCAACTAGATACACTGCAACTAGAAACTCCGCAACTACACACTCAGCAACTAGGAACTCTACAACTTCAAAATCCGCTACTAAAAACTCCCCAACTTGAAACTCCACAACTAGATACTCCACAACTACAAACTCCGCAACTAGAAATTCTGCAACTAGAAACTCCACAACTTGAAACTCCACAACTAATAAACTCCGCAACTAGAAAATCTGCAACTAGAAACTCCGCAACTAGAAACTCCACAGCTAGAAACTTCACTACTTGAAACACCACAACTAGATACTCCACAACTACGAATTCCACAACTAGAAATTCCACAGCTAGAAAGTCTACAACTAGAAACTCTGCAACTAGAAACTCCACAACTAGAAACTGCACAGATAGAAAATCCACCACTAGAAACTCCACAACTAGCAACTCCACAACTACAGACTCCGCAACAAGAAAACTGCGCAACTAGAAACTCCCACTTAGACTTTCCGCAACAAGAAACTGCGCAACTAAAAACTCCACAACTTGAGACTTCGCAACTAGAAACTCCGCAACTAGAAACTCCACAACTAGAAACTCCAAAAGTAGGAACTCCACAACTAGAAACTCCGCAACAAAAACTCCACAGCTAGAAAGTCCGCAACTAGAAACTCAACAACTAGAAACTCCGCAACTAGAAACTCCACAGCTAGAAAATCCGCCACTAGAAACTCTACAACTAGCACCTCCACAACTACAGACTCCGCAACTTGAAAACTCTGCAACTAGAAACTCCCAACTAGACACTCCGCAACTAGAAACTCTACAACTTCAAAATCCACAACTAGAAACTCCACAACTTGAAATTCTAAAACTAGATACTCCACAACTTAAAACTCCACAACTAGAAACTCCACAACTTGAAACTCCACAACTAATAAACTCCGCAACTAGAAAATCTGCAACTTGAAACTCCGCAACTAGAAACTCCACAGCTAGAAACTTCTCTACTTGAAACACCACAACTAGATACTCCACAACTACGAATTCCACAACTAGAAACTCCACAGCTAGAAAGTCCACAACTAGAAACTCTGCAACTAGAAACTCCACAACTAGAAACTGCACAGATAGAAAATCCACCACTAGAAACTCCACAACTAGCAACTCCACAACTACAGACTCTGCAACAAGAAAACTGCGCAACTAGAAACTCCCACTTAGACTTTCTGCAACAAGAAACTGCGCAACTAAAAACTCCACAACTTGAGACTTCGCAACTAGAAACTCCACAACTAGAAACTCCACAACTAGAAACTCCAAAAGTAGGAACTCCACAACTAGAAACTCCACAACTTGAAACTCCGCAATTAGAAACTCCACAACTAGACACTCCACTACTATAAAACTCCGAAACTAGAAACTCCGCAACTAGAAACTCCGCAACTATAAACTCCACAGCTAGAAACTTCACAACTTGAGACTTTGCAACTAGATACTCGACAACTAGAATCCGAACAACTAGAAACTCCACAACTAGAAACTCCACAACTTGAAACGCAACAAATAGATACTCCACAACTACGAATTGCACAACTAGAAACTCCACAAATAGAAACTCCGCAACTAGAAACTCCGCAACTAGAAACTCTACAGCTAGAAACTCCACAACTTGAGACTTTGCAACTAGAAACTCGGCAACTAGAAACCCAACAATTAGAAACTCCACAACTAGAACCTCCACAACTTGAAACTCCACAACTTGAAACACAACTAATAGATACTTCACAACTACAAATTCCACAACTAGAAACTCCAAAACTAGAAACTCCGCAATTAGAAACTCCGCTACTAGATTCTCCATCACTAGAAACTCCACAACCAGAAACTCGGCAAGAAGAAACTCCGCAACTAGAAACTCCACAACTTGAAACTTCGCAACTAGAAACTCCACAACTAGAAACTCCACAACTATAGACTCCACAACTAGAAACTCCACAGCTAGAAAATCCACCACTGGAAACTCCACAACTAGCAACTCCACAACTACAGCCTCCACAACTAGAAAACTCCACAACTAGAAACTCTCAACCAGACACACTGCAACTAGGAACTCTACAACTTCAAAATCCACAACTAGAACTCCACAACTTGAAACTCCACAACTAGATACTCCACAACTAGAAACTCCATCACTAGAAACTCCACAACCAGAAACTCGGCAACAAGAAACTCCGCAACTAGAAACTCCACAACTTGAGACTTTGCAACTAGAAAACTCCGCAACTAGAAACTCTGCAACCAGAAACTCCGCAACTAGAAACTCAACAGCTAGAAACCTTACTACTTGAAACACCACAACTAGATACTCCAAAACTACGAATTCCACAACAAGATACTCCACAACTAGAAACTCCGCAACTAGAAACTTCGCAACTAGAAACTCCGCAAGTAGGAACTCCACAACTTGAGATATTGCAACTAGAAATTCGGCAACTAGAAACTCAACCACTAGAAACTCCACACCTAGAAACTCCACAACTAGAAACTCCACTACTTGAAACTCCATAACTAGAAACTCCACTACTAGAAAACTCCACAACTAGAAACTCTGCAACTAGAAACTCCGCAACTAGAAACTCCACAGCTAGGAACTTCACTACTTGAAACACTACAAGTAGATACTCCAAAACTAAGAATTCCACAACAATAAACTCCAACACTAGAAACTCCGCAACTAGAAACTCCACAACTAGAACTTCCTCAACTAGAAACTCCACAACTTGAAACACCACAACTAGATTCTCTAGAAACTCCACAACTACGGACTCCACAACTAGAAACTCCAACACTGGAAACTCCACAACCAGAAACTCCGCAACTAAAAACTCCGCAACTAGAAACTTCACAGCTAAAAAATCCACAGCTAGAAATTCCACAGCCTAGAAACTGCACAACTACAGACTCCGCAACTAGAAAACTCCACAACTATAAACTCCAAAACTAGACAAACCGCAACTAGGAACTCTACAACTACAAAATCCACAACTAAAAACCTCAAAACTTGAAACTCCACAACTAGATACTCAACAACTACAAACTCCACAACTAGAAACTCCACAACTTGAAACTCCGCAACTACAAACTCCGCCACTACAATCTCCACAACTGGAAAACTCTGCAACTAGAAACTCTGCAACTAGAAACTCCGCAACTAGAAACTCCACAACTAGAAACTCCACAGCTAGAAACTGCACAACTACAAACTCCACAACTAGAGACTCCACAAGTAGAAACTCCACAACTACGAACTCCACAACTAGAAAATCCACAACTAGAAACTCCACAACTTGAAACACCAACACTAGATACTCCACAACTACAAACTCCACAACTAGAAACTCCACAATTAGAAACTCCACATCTAGAAACTCCACAACTTGAAACTCCATAACTAGAAACTCCACTACTAGAAAACTCCACAACTAGAAATTCTGCAACGAGAAACTCCGCAACTAGAATCTCCACAGCTAGAAACTTCACTACTTGAAACACTACAACTAGATACTCCAAAACTACGAATTCCACAACAATAAACTCCAACACTAGAAACTCCCCAACTAGAAACTCCCAACTTGACACTTCACAACTAGGAACTCTACAACTTCAAAATCCACAACTAGAAACTCCACAACTTGAAACTCCACAACTAGATACTCCACAACTACAAACTCCACAACTACAAACTCCACAACTTGAAACTCCGCAACTAGAAACTCCATAACTAGAAACTCCACTACTAGAAAACTCCGCAACTAGAAACTCTGCAACTAGAAACTCCGCAACTAGAAACTCCACAGATAGAAACTTCACTACTTGAAACACCACAACTAGATACTTCAAAACTACAAATTCCACAACTAGAAACTCCGCAACTAGAAACTCCGCAACTAGAAACTCCGCAACTAGAAACTCCACAGCTAGAAACTCCACAACTTGAGATTTTACTACTAAAAACTCGGCAACTAGAAACTCAACCACTAGAAACTCCACAACTAGAAACTTCTCAACTAAAAACTCCACAACTTGAAACACCACAACTAGATACTCCACAACTACAAACTCCACAACTAGAAACTCCACAACTAGAAACTCCACAACTTGAAACTCCATAACTAGAAACTCCACTACTAGAAAACTCCACAACTTGAAACTCTGCAACTAGAAACTCCGCAACTAGAAACTTCACAGCTAGAAACTTCACTACTTGAAACACTACAACTAGATACTCCAAAACTACGAATTCCACAACAATAAACTCCAACACTAGAAACTCCGCAACTAGAAACTCCACAACTAGAAACTCCTCAACTAGAAACTCCACAACTTTAAACACCACAACTAGTTTCTCTAGCAACTCCACAACTAGAAACTCCACAACTTGAAACTCCGCAACTACAAATTCCACAACTAGAAACTCCACAACTAGAAACTTCTCAACTAAAAACTCCACAACTTGAAATACCACAACTAGATACTCCACAACTACAAACTCCAGAACTAGAAACTCCACAACTAGAAACTCTACAACTAGAAACTCCACAACTTGAAACTCCATAACTAGAAACTCCACTGCTAGAAAACTCCACAACTAGAAACTCTGCAACTAGAAACTCCGCAACTAGAAACTCCACAGCTAGAAACTTCACTACTTGAAACACTACAACTAGATACTCCAAAACACCAAATTCCACAACAATAAACTCCAACACTAGAAACTCCGCAACTAGAAACTCCACAACTAGAAACCCCTCAACTAGAAACTCCACAACTTGAAACACCACAACTAGTCTCTCTAGAAACTCCACAACTAGAAATTCCACAACTTGAAACCGCCACAAATAGATACTCCACAACTACGGACTCCACAACTAGAAACTCCAACACTAGAAACTCCACAACCAGAAACTCCGCAACTAAAAACTCCGCATTGAGAAACTCCACAGCTAAAAAATCCACAGCTAGAAATTTCACAACTAGAAACTCCACAACTACAGCCTCCACAACTAGAAAACTCCGCAACTATAAACTCCACAACTAGACCATCAGCAACTAGGAACTCTACAACTTCAAAATCCACAACTAAAAACTTCACAACTTGAAACTCCACAACTAGAATCTCAACAACTACAAACTCCACAACTAGAAACTCCACAGCTAGAAAGTCCACAACTAGAAACTCTGCAACTAGAAACTCCACAACTAGTAACTGCACAGATAGAAAATCCACCACTAGAAACTCCACAACTAGCAACTCCACAACTACAGACTCCGCAACTAGAAAACTCCGCAACTAGAAACTCCCACTTAGACTTTCCGCAACAAGAAACTCAGCAACTAGAAACTCCACAACTTGAGACTTCGAAACTACAAACTCCACAACTAGAAACTCCACAACTAGAAACTCCACAACTAGAAACTCCACAACTAGAAACCCCGCAACTAGAAACTCCACAGCTAGAATGTCCGCAACTAGAAACTCTGCAACTAGAAACTCCGCAACTAGAAACTCCACAGCTAGAAAATCCACCACTAGAAACTCCACAACTAGCAACTCCCATCTAGACACTCCGCAACTAGGAACTCTACAACTTCAAAATCCACAACTAGAAACTCCACAACTTGAAGCTCCACAACTAGATACTCCACAACTACAAACTCCACAACTTGAAACTCCGCAACTTGAAACTCCATAACTAGAAACTCCACTACTAGAAAACTCCGCAACTAGAAACTCTGCAACTAGAAACTCCGCAACTAGAAACTCCACAGCTAGAAACTCCGCAACTAGAAATCCCACAACTAGAGACTCCACAACTAGAGACTTCACAACTAGAAACTCCGCAACTAGAAAATCCACAACTAGAAACTCCACAGCTAGAAACTCCACATTTTGAAACACCACAACTAGATACTCCACAACTACTAATTCCATAACTAGAAACTCCACAACTTGAAACTCAACAAATAGATACTCCACAACTATGGACTCCACAACTAAAAACTCTAACACTAGAAACACCACAACTACATACTCCACAACTACAAACTCCACAACTAGAAACTCCGCAACTAGAAACTCCGCCACTAGAAACTCCACAACTATTAAACTCCGCAGCTAGAAAATCTGCAACTAGAAACTTCGCAACTAGAAACTACACAGCTAGAAACTTCACTACTTGAAACACCACAACTAGATACTCCACAACTACGAATTCCACAACTAGAAACTCCACACCTAGGAAGTCCTCAACTAGAAACTCTGCAACTGCAATCTCCGCAACTAGAAACTCCCAACTAGACTTTCCGCAACAAGAAACTCCGCAACTAGAAACTCCACAACTTGACACTTCGAAACTACAAATTCCACAACTAGAAACTCCACAACTAGAAACTCCGCAACTAGAAACTCCAAAGCTAGAAAGTCCGCAACTAAAAACTCTGCAACTAGAAACTTCGCAACTAGAAACTCCACAGCTAGAAAATCCACCACTAGAAACTCCACAACTAGCAACTCCCATCTAGACACTCCGCAACTAGGAACTCTACAACTTCAAAATCCACAACTAGAAACTCCACAACTTGAAACTCCACAACTAGATACTCCACAACTACAAACTCCACAATTTGAAACTCCGCAACTAGAAACTCCATAACTAGAAACTCCACTACTAGAAAACTCCGCAACTAGAAACTCTGCAACTAGAAATCCGCAACAAGAAACTCCACAGCTAGAAACTTCACAACTTGAAACACCACAACTAGATACCCCAAAACTACGATTTCCACAACTAGAAACTTCGCAACTAGAAATGCCGCAACTAGAAACTCCGGAACTAGAAACTCCATAACTAGAGACTCCATAACTAGGAACTCCACAACTAGAAACTCCACAACTACAGACTACACAACTAGAAACTCCACAACTAGAAACTCCACAACCAGAAACTCCACAACCAGAAACTCCGCAACTAGAAACTCCGCAACTAGAAATCCCACAACTAGAGACTCCACAACTAGAGACTTCACAACTAGAAACTCCGCAACTAGAAAATCCACAACTAGAAACTCCACAGCTAGAAACTCCACATTTTGAAACACCACAACTAGATACTCCACAACTACAAATTCCATAACTAGAAAATCCACAACTTGAAACTCAACAAATAGATACTCCACAACTATGGACTCCACAACTAGAAACTCTAACACTAGAAACTCCACAACCAGAAACTCCGCAACTAAAAACTCCGCAAATAGAAACTCCACAGCTAGAAAATCCACAGCTAGAAATTCCAAAACTAGAAACTCCACAACTACAGACTCCGCAACTATAAACTCCACAACTAGATAATCCTCAACTAGGAACTCTACAACTTCAAAATCCACAACTAAAAACTTCACAACTTGAAACTCCACAACTAGATACTCCACAACTACAAACTCCAACACTACAAACTCCACAACTTGAAACTCCGCTACTAGAAACTCCGTAACTAGAAACTCCACTACTAGAAAACTCCGCAACTAGAAACGCTGCAACTAGAAACTCCACAACTTGAAACACCACAACTAGAAAGTCCACAACTACAAACTCCACAACTAGAAACTCCACAACTAAAAACTCCACAACTTGAAACTCCGCAACTAGAAACTCCACAGCTAGAAAGTCCGCAACTAGAAACTCTGCAACTAAAAACTCCGCAACTAGAAATTCCACAGCTAGGAAATCCACCACTAGAAACTCCACAACTAGCAACTCCCAACTAGACACTCCGCAACTAGGAACTCTACAAATTCAAAATCCACAACTAGAAACTCCACAACTTGAAACTCCACAACTAGATACTCCACAACTACACACTCCACAACTACAAACTCCACAACTTGAAACTCCGAAACTAGAAACTCCATAACTAGAAACTCCACTACTCGAAAACTCCGCAACTAGAAACTCTGCAACTAGAAACTCCGCAACTAGAAACTCCACAACTTGAGATTTTGCTACTAGAAACTCGGCAACTAGAAACTCAACCACTAGAAACTCCACAACTAGAAACTTCTCAACTAAAAACTCCACAACTTGAAACACCACAACTAGATACTCCACAACTACAAACTCCACAACTAGAAACTCCACAATTAGAAACTCCACATCTAGAAACTCCACAACTTGAAACTCCATAACTAGAAACTCCACTACTAGAAAACTCCACAACTAGAAACTGTGCAACGAGAAACTCCGCAACTAGAATCTCCACAGCTAGAAACTTCACTACATGAAACACTACAACTAGATACTCCAAAACTACGAATTCCACAACAATAAACTCCAACACTAGAAACTCCGCAACTAGAAACTCCCAACTTGACACTTCACAACTAGGAACTCTACAACTTCAAAATCCACAACTAGAAACTCCACAACTTGAAACTCCACAACTAGATACTCCACAACTACAAACTCCACAACTACAAACTCCACAACTTGAAACTCCGCAACTAGAAACTCCATAACTAGAAACTCCACTACTAGAAAACTCCGCAACTAGAAACTCTGCAACTAGAAACTCCGCAACTAGAAACTCCACAGATAGAAACTTCACTACTTGAAACACCACAACTAGATACTTCAAAACTACAAATTCCACAACTAGAAACTCCGCAACTAGAAACTCCGCAACTAGAAACTCCGCAACTAGAAACTCCACAGCTAGAAACTCCACAACTTGAGATTTTACTACTAGAAACTCGGCAACTAGAAACTCAACCACTAGAAACTCCACAACTAGAAACTTCTAAACTAAAAACTCCACAACTTGAAACACCACAACTAGATACTCCACAACTACAAACTCCACAACTAGAAACTCCACAACTAGAAACTCCACAACTTGAAACTCCATAACTAGAAACTCCACTACTAGAAAACTCCACAACTAGAAACTCTGCAACTAGAAACTCCGCAACTAGAAACTCCACAGCTAGAAACTTCACTACTTGAAACACTACAACTAGATACTCCAAAACTACGAATTCCACAACAATAAACTCCAACACTAGAAACTCCGCAACTGGAAACTCCACAACTAGAAACTCCTCAACTAGAAACTCCACAACTTTAAACACCACAACTAGTTTCTCTAGCAACTCCACAACTAGAAACTCCACAACTTGAAACTCCGCAACTACAAATTCCACAACTAGAAATTCCACAACTTGAAACCCCACAAATAGATACTCCACAACTACGGACTCCACAACTAGAAACTCCAACACTAGAAACTCCACAACCAGAAACTCCGCAACTGAAAACTCCGCAACTAGAAACTCCACAGCTAAAAAATCCACAGCTAGAAGTTCCACAACTAGAAACTCCACAACTTGAGATTTTGCTACTAGAAACTCGGCAACTAGAAACTCAACCACTAGAAACTCCACAACTAGAAACTTTTCAACTAAAAACTCCACAACTTGAAACACCACAACTAGATACTCCACATCTACAAACTCCACAACTAGAAACTCCACAACTAGAATCTCCACAACTTGAAACTCCATAACTAGAAACTCCACTACTAGAAAACTCCACAACTAGAAACTCTGCAACTGGAAACTCCGCAACTAGAAACTCCACAGCTAGAAACTTCACTACTTGAAACACTACAACTAGATACTCCAAAACTACGAATTCCACAACAATAAACTCCAACACTAGAAAACTCCGCAACTATAAACTCCACAACTAGACAATCCGCAACTAGGAATTCTACAACTTCAAAATCCACAACTAAAAACTTCACAACTTGAAACTCCACAACTAGATACTCCACAACTACAAACTCCACAACTAGGAACTCCACAACTTGAAACTCCGCAACTAGAAACTCCGCCACGTCAATCTCCACAACTGGAAAAACCTGCAAATAGAAACTCTGCAACTAAAAACTCCGCAACTAGAAACTCCACAGCTAGAAACTCCACAGCTAGAAACTCCACAACTACAAACTCCACAACTAGAAACTTCACAACTAGAAACTCCACAACCTTAGACTTCGCAACTAGAAACTCCACAACTAGAGACTCCACAAGTAGGAACTCCACAACTAGAGACTCCACAACCAGAAACTTCACAGCTAGAAACTCCACAACTTGAGACTTCGCATTTAGAGACTCGGCAACTAGAAACTCAACAACTAGAAACTCCACAACTAGAAACTCCACAACTAGAAACTCCACAACTTGAAACACCACAACTAGATACTCCACAACTACAAATTTCACTACTAGAAACTCCACAACTAAAACTCCGCAACTTTAAACTCCGCAACTAGAAACTCCACAGCTAGAAAGTCCGCAACTAGATACACTGCAACTAGAAACTCCGCAACTACACACTCAGCAACTAGGAACTCTACAACTTCAAAGTCCGCTACTAAAAACTCCCCAACTTGAAACTCCACAACTAGATACTCCACAACTACAAACTCCGCAACTAGAAATTCTGCAACTAGAAACTCCACAACTTGAAACTCCACAACTAATAAACTCCGCAACTAGAAAATCTGCAACTTGAAACTCCGCAACTAGAAACTCCACAGCTAGAAACTTCTCTACTTGAAACACCACAACTAGATACTCCACAACTACGAATTCCACAACTAGAAACTCCACAGCTAGAAAGTCCACAACTAGAAACTCTGCAACTAGAAACTCCACAACTAGAGACTGCACAGATAGAAAATCCACCACTAGAAACTCCACAACTAGCAACTCCACAACTACAGACTCCGCAACAAGAAAACTGCGCAACTAGAAACTCCCACTTAGACTTTCTGCAACAAGAAACTGCGCAACTAAAAACTCCACAACTTGAGAATTCGCAACTAGAAACTCCACAACTAGAAACTCCACAACTAGAAACTCCAAAAGTAGGAACTCCACAACTAGAAACTCCACAACTTGAAACTCCGCAATTAGAAACTCCACAACTAGACACTCCACTACTATAAAACTCCGAAACTAGAAACTCCGCAACTAGAAACTCCGCAACTATAAACTCCACAGCTAGAAACTTCACAACTTGAGACTTTGCAACTAGATACTCGACAACTAGAATCCGAACAACTAGAAACTCCACAACTAGAAACTCCACAACTTGAAACGCAACAAATAGATACTCCACAACTACGAATTGCACAACTAGAAACTCCACAAATAGAAACTCCGCAACTAGAAACTCCGCAACTAGAAACTCTACAGCTAGAAACTCCACAACTTGAGACTTTGCAACTAGAAACTCGGCAACTAGAAACCCAACAATTAGAAACTCCACAACTAGAACCTCCACAACTTGAAACTCCACAACTTGAAACACAACTAATAGATACTTCACAACTACAAATTCCACAACTAGAAACTCCAAAACTAGAAACTCCGCAATTAGAAACTCCGCTACTAGAAACTCCATCACTAGAAACTCCACAACCAGAAACTCGGCAAGAAGAAACTCCGCAACTAGAAACTCCACAACTTGAAACTTCGCAACTAGAAACTCCACAACTAGAAACTCCACAACTATAGACTCCACAACTAGAAACTCCACAGCTAGAAAATCCACCACTGGAAACTCCACAACTAGCAACTCCACAACTACAGCCTCCACAACTAGAAAACTCCACAACTAGAAACTCTCAACCAGACACACTGCAACTAGGAACTCTACAACTTCAAAATCCACAACTAGAACTCCGCAACTTGAAACTCCACAACTAGATACTCCACAACTAGAAACTCCATCACTAGAAACTCCACAACCAGAAACTCGGCAACAAGAAACTCCGCAACTAGAAACTCCACAACTTGAGACTTTGCAACTAGAAAACTCCGCAACTAGAAACTCTGCAACCAGAAACTCCGCAACTAGAAACTCAACAGCTAGAAACCTTACTACTTGAAACACCACAACTAGATACTCCAAAACTACGAATTCCACAACAAGATACTCCACAACTAGAAACTCCGCAACTAGAAACTTCGCAACTAGAAACTCCGCAAGTAGGAACTCCACAACTGGAGATATTGCAACTAGAAATTCGGCAACTAGAAACTCAACCACTAGAAACTCCACACCTAGAAACTCCACAACTAGAAACTCCACTACTTGAAACTCCATAACTAGAAACTCCACTACTAGAAAACTCCACAACTAGAAACTCTGCAACTAGAAACTCCGCAACTAGAAACTCCACAGCTAGGAACTTCACTACTTGAAACACTACAAGTAGATACTCCAAAACTACGAATTCCACAACAATAAACTCCAACACTAGAAACTCCGCAACTAGAAACTCCACAACTAGAACTTCCTCAACTAGAAACTCCACAACTTGAAACACCACAACTAGATTCTCTAGAAACTCCACAACTACGGACTCCACAACTAGAAACTCCAACACTGGAAACTCCACAACCAGAAACTCCGCAACTAAAAACTCCGCAACTAGAAACTTCACAGCTAAAAAATCCACAGCTAGAAATTCCACAGCCTAGAAACTGCACAACTACAGACTCCGCAACTAGAAAACTCCACAACTATAAACTCCAAAACTAGACAAACCGCAACTAGGAACTCTACAACTACAAAATCCACAACTAAAAACCTCACAACTTGAAACTCCACAACTAGATACTCAACAACTACAAACTCCACAACTAGAAACTCCACAACTTGAAACTCCGCAACTAGAAACTCCACAGCTAGAAAGTCCGCAACTAGAAACTCTGCAACTAAAAACTCCGCAACTAGAAATTCCACAGCTAGGAAATCCACCACTAGAATCTCCACAACTAGCAACTCCCAACTAGACACTCCGCAACTAGGAACTTTACAAATTCAAAATCCACAACTAGAAACTCCACAACTTGAAACTCCACAACTAGATACTCCACAACTATACACTCCACAACTACAAACTCCACAACTTGAAACTCCGAAACTACAAACTCCATAACTAGAAACTCCACTACTCGAAAACTCCGCAACTAGAAACTCTGCAACTAGAAACTCCGCAACTAGAAACTCCACAACTTGAGATTTTGCTACTAGAAACTCGGCAACTAGAAACTCAACCACTAGAAACTCCACAACTAGAAACTTCTCAACTAAAAACTCCACAACTTGAAACACCACAACTAGATACTCCACAACTACAAACTCCACAACTAGAAACTCCACAATTAGAAACTCCACATCTAGAAACTCCACAACTTGAAACTCCATAACTAGAAACTCCACTACTAGAAAACTCCACAACTAGAAACTGTGCAACGAGAAACTCCGCAACTAGAATCTCCACAGCTAGAAACTTCACTACTTGAAACACTACAACTAGATACTCCAAAACTACGAATTCCACAACAATAAACTCCAACACTAGAAACTCCGCAACTAGAAACTCCCAACTTGACACTTCACAACTAGGAACTCTACAACTTCAAAATCCACAACTAGAAACTCCACAACTTGAAACTCCACAACTAGATACTCCACAACTACAAACTCCACAACTACAAACTCCACAACTTGAAACTCCGCAACTAGAAACTCCATAACTAGAAACTCCACTACTAGAAAACTCCGCAACTAGAAACTCTGCAACTAGAAACTCCGCAACTAGAAACTCCACAGATAGAAACTTCACTACTTGAAACACCACAACTAGATACTTCAAAACTACAAATTCCACAACTAGAAACTCCGCAACTAGAAACTCCGCAACTAGAAACTCCGCAACTAGAAACTCCACAGCTAGAAACTCCACAACTTGAGATTTTACTACTAGAAACTCGGCAACTAGAAACTCAACCACTAGAAACTCCACAACTAGAAACTTCTCAACTAAAAACTCCACAACTTGAAACACCACAACTAGATACTCCACAACTACAAACTCCACAACTAGAAACTCCACAACTAGAAACTCCACAACTTGAAACTCCATAACTAGAAACTCCACTACTAGAAAACTCCACAACTAGAAACTTCACAGCTAAAAAATCCACAGCTAGAAATTCCACAGCCTAGAAACTGCACAACTACAGACTCCGCAACTAGAAAACTCCACAACTATAAACTCCAAAACTAGACAAACCGCAACTAGGAACTCTACAACTACAAAATCTACAACTAAAAACCTCACAACTTGAAACTCCACAACTAGATACTCAACAACTACAAACTCCACAACTAGAAACTCCACAACTTGAAACTCCGCAACTAGAAACTCCACAGCTAGAAAGTCCGCAACTAGAAACTCTGCAACTAAAAACTCCGCAACTAGAAATTCCACAGCTAGGAAATCCACCACTAGAATCTCCACAACTAGCAACTCCCAACTAGACACTCCGCAACTAGGAACTTTACAAATTCAAAATCCACAACTAGAAACTCCACAACTTGAAACTCCACAACTAGATACTCCACAACTACACACTCCACAACTACAAACTCCACAACTTGAAACTCCGAAACTAGAAACTCCATAACTAGAAACTCCACTACTCGAAAACTCCGCAACTAGAAACTCTGCAACTAGAAACTCCGCAACTAGAAACTCCACAACTTGAGATTTTGCTACTAGAAACTCGGCAACTAGAAACTCAACCACTAGAAACTCCACAACTAGAAACTTCTCAACTAAAAACTCCACAACTTGAAACACCACAACCAGATACTCCACAACTACAAACTCCACAACTAGAAACTCCACAATTAGAAACTCCACATCTAGAAACTCCACAACTTGAAACTCCATAACTAGAAACTCCACTACTAGAAAACTCCACAACTAGAAACTGTGCAACGAGAAACTCCGCAACTAGAATCTCCACAGCTAGAAACTTCACTACTTGAAACACTACAACTAGATACTCCAAAACTACGAATTCCACAACAATAAACTCCAACACTAGAAACTCCGCAACTAGAAACTCCCAACTTGACACTTCACAACTAGGAACTCTACAACTTCAAAATCCACAACTAGAAACTCCACAACTTGAAACTCCACAACTAGATACTCCACAACTACAAACTCCACAACTACAAACTCCACAACTTGAAACTCCGCAACTAGAAACTCCATAACTAGAAACTCCACTACTAGAAAACTCCGCAACTAGAAACTCTGCAACTAGAAACTCCGCAACTAGAAACTCCACAGATAGAAACTTCACTACTTGAAACACCACAACTAGATACTTCAAAACTACAAATTCCACAACTAGAAACTCCGCAACTAGAAACTCCGCAACTAGAAACTCCGCAACTAGAAACTCCACAGCTAGAAACTCCACAACTTGAGATTTTACTACTAGAAACTCGGCAACTAGAAACTCAACCACTAGAAACTCCACAACTAGAAACTTCTCAACTAAAAACTCCACAACTTGAAACACCACAACTAGATACTCCACAACTACAAACTCCACAACTAGAAACTCCACAACTAGAAACTCCACAACTTGAAACTCCATAACTAGAAACTCCACTACTAGAAAACTCCACAACTAGAAACTCTGCAACTAGAAACTCCGCAACTAGAAACTCCACAGCTAGAAACTTCACTACTTGAAACACTACAACTAGATACTCCAAAACTACGAATTCCACAACAATAAACTCCAACACTAGAAACTCCGCAACTGGAAACTCCACAACTAGAAACTCCTCAACTAGAAACTCCACAACTTTAAACACCACAACTAGTTTCTCTAGCAACTCCACAACTAGAAACTCCACAACTTGAAACTCCGCAACTACAAATTCCACAACTAGAAATTCCACAACTTGAAACCCCACAAATAGATACTCCACAACTACGGACTCCACAACTAGAAACTCCAACACTAGAAACTCCACAACCAGAAACTCCGCAACTGAAAACTCCGCAACTAGAAACTCCACAGCTAAAAAATCCACAGCTAGAAGTTCCACAACTAGAAACTCCACAACTTGAGATTTTGCTACTAGAAACTCGGCAACTAGAAACTCAACCACTAGAAACTCCACAACTAGAAACTTTTCAACTAAAAACTCCACAACTTGAAACACCACAACTAGATACTCCACATCTACAAACTCCACAACTAGAAACTCCACAACTAGAATCTCCACAACTTGAAACTCCATAACTAGAAACTCCACTACTAGAAAACTCCACAACTAGAAACTCTGCAACTGGAAACTCCGCAACTAGAAACTCCACAGCTAGAAACTTCACTACTTGAAACACTACAACTAGATACTCCAAAACTACGAATTCCACAACAATAAACTCCAACACTAGAAAACTCCGCAACTATAAACTCCACAACTAGACAATCCGCAACTAGGAATTCTACAACTTCAAAATCCACAACTAAAAACTTCACAACTTGAAACTCCACAACTAGATACTCCACAACTACAAACTCCACAACTAGGAACTCCACAACTTGAAACTCCGCAACTAGAAACTCCGCCACGTCAATCTCCACAACTGGAAAAACCTGCAAATAGAAACTCTGCAACTAAAAACTCCGCAACTAGAAACTCCACAGCTAGAAACTCCACAGCTAGAAACTCCACAACTACAAACTCCACAACTAGAAACTTCACAACTAGAAACTCCACAACCTTAGACTTCGCAACTAGAAACTCCACAACTAGAGACTCCACAAGTAGGAACTCCACAACTAGAGACTCCACAACCAGAAACTTCACAGCTAGAAACTCCACAACTTGAGACTTCGCATTTAGAGACTCGGCAACTAGAAACTCAACAACTAGAAACTCCACAACTAGAAACTCCACAACTAGAAACTCCACAACTTGAAACACCACAACTAGATACTCCACAACTACAAATTTCACTACTAGAAACTCCACAACTAAAACTCCGCAACTTTAAACTCCGCAACTAGAAACTCCACAGCTAGAAAGTCCGCAACTAGATACACTGCAACTAGAAACTCCGCAACTACACACTCAGCAACTAGGAACTCTACAACTTCAAAATCCGCTACTAAAAACTCCCCAACTTGAAACTCCACAACTAGATACTCCACAACTACAAACTCCGCAACTAGAAATTCTGCAACTAGAAACTCCACAACTTGAAACTCCACAACTAATAAACTCCGCAACTAGAAAATCTGCAACTTGAAACTCCGCAACTAGAAACTCCACAGCTAGAAACTTCTCTACTTGAAACACCACAACTAGATACTCCACAACTACGAATTCCACAACTAGAAACTCCACAGCTAGAAAGTCCACAACTAGAAACTCTGCAACTAGAAACTCCACAACTAGAAACTGCACAGATAGAAAATCCACCACTAGAAACTCCACAACTAGCAACTCCACAACTACAGACTCCGCAACAAGAAAACTGCGCAACTAGAAACTCCCACTTAGACTTTCTGCAACAAGAAACTGCGCAACTAAAAACTCCACAACTTGAGAATTCGCAACTAGAAACTCCACAACTAGAAACTCCACAACTAGAAACTCCAAAAGTAGGAACTCCACAACTAGAAACTCCACAACTTGAAACTCCGCAATTAGAAACTCCACAACTAGACACTCCACTACTATAAATCTCCGAAACTAGAAACTCCGCAACTAGAAACTCCGCAACTATAAACTCCACAGCTAGAAACTTCACAACTTGAGACTTTGCAACTAGATACTCGACAACTAGAATCCGAACAACTAGAAACTCCACAACTAGAAACTCCACAACTTGAAACGCAACAAATAGATACTCCACAACTACGAATTGCACAACTAGAAACTCCACAAATAGAAACTCCGCAACTAGAAACTCCGCAACTAGAAACTCTACAGCTAGAAACTCCACAACTTGAGACTTTGCAACTAGAAACTCGGCAACTAGAAACCCAACAATTAGAAACTCCACAACTAGAACCTCCACAACTTGAAACTCCACAACTTGAAACACAACTAATAGATACTTCACAACTACAAATTCCACAACTAGAAACTCCAAAACTAGAAACTCCGCAATTAGAAACTCCGCTACTAGAAACTCCATCACTAGAAACTCCACAACCAGAAACTCGGCAAGAAGAAACTCCGCAACTAGAAACTCCACAACTTGAAACTTCGCAACTAGAAACTCCACAACTAGAAACTCCACAACTATAGACTCCACAACTAGAAACTCCACAGCTAGAAAATCCACCACTGGAAACTCCACAACTAGCAACTCCACAACTACAGCCTCCACAACTAGAAAACTCCACAACTAGAAACTCTCAACCAGACACACTGCAACTAGGAACTCTACAACTTCAAAATCCACAACTAGAACTCCGCAACTTGAAACTCCACAACTAGATACTCCACAACTAGAAACTCCATCACTAGAAACTCCACAACCAGAAACTCGGCAACAAGAAACTCCGCAACTAGAAACTCCACAACTTGAGACTTTGCAACTAGAAAACTCCGCAACTAGAAACTCTGCAACCAGAAACTCCGCAACTAGAAACTCAACAGCTAGAAACCTTACTAATTGAAACACCACAACTAGATACTCCAAAACTACGAATTCCACAACAAGATACTCCACAACTAGAAACTCCGCAACTAGAAACTTCGCAACTAGAAACTCCGCAAGTAGGAACTCCACAACTGGAGATATTGCAACTAGAAATTCGGCAACTAGAAACTCAACCACTAGAAACTCCACACCTAGAAACTCCACAACTAGAAACTCCACTACTTGAAACTCCATAACTAGAAACTCCACTACTAGAAAACTCCACAACTAGAAACTCTGCAACTAGAAACTCCGCAACTAGAAACTCCACAGCTAGGAACTTCACTACTTGAAACACTACAAGTAGATACTCCAAAACTACGAATTCCACAACAATAAACTCCAACACTAGAAACTCCGCAACTAGAAACTCCACAACTAGAACTTCCTCAACTAGAAACTCCACAACTTGAAACACCACAACTAGATTCTCTAGAAACTCCACAACTACGGACTCCACAACTAGAAACTCCAACACTGGAAACTCCACAACCAGAAACTCCGCAACTAAAAACTCCGCAACTAGAAACTTCACAGCTAAAAAATCCACAGCTAGAAATTCCACAGCCTAGAAACTGCACAACTACAGACTCCGCAACTAGAAAACTCCACAACTATAAACTCCAAAACTAGACAAACCGCAACTAGGAACTCTACAACTACAAAATCCACAACTAAAAACCTCACAACTTGAAACTCCACAACTAGATACTCAACAACTACAAACTCCACAACTAGAAACTCCACAACTTGAAACTCCGCAACTACAAACTCCGCCACTACAATCTCCACAACTGGAAAACTCTGCAACTAGAAACTCTGCAACTAGAAACTCCGCAACTAGAAACTCCACAACTAGAAACTCCACAGCTAGAAACTGCACAACTACAAACTCCACAACTAGAGACTCCACAAGTAGAAACTCCACAACTACGAACTCCACAACTAGAAAATCCACAACTAGAAACTCCACAACTTGAAACACCAACACTAGATACTCCACAACTACAAACTCCACAACTAGAAACTCCACAATTAGAAACTCCACATCTAGAAACTCCACAACTTGAAACTCCATAACTAGAAACTCCACTACTAGAAAACTCCACAACTAGAAATTCTGCAACGAGAAACTCCGCAACTAGAATCTCCACAGCTAGAAACTTCACTACTTGAAACACTACAACTAGATACTCCAAAACTACGAATTCCACAACAATAAACTCCAACACTAGAAACTCCCCAACTAGAAACTCCCAACTTGACACTTCACAACTAGGAACTCTACAACTTCAAAATCCACAACTAGAAACTCAACAACTTGAAACTCCACAACTAGATACTCCACAACTACAAACTCCACAACTACAAACTCCACAACTTGAAACTCCGCAACTAGAAACTCCATAACTAGAAACTCCACTACTAGAAAACTCCGCAACTAGAAACTCTGCAACTAGAAACTCCGCAACTAGAAACTCCACAGATAGAAACTTCACTACTTGAAACACCACAACTAGATACTTCAAAACTACAAATTCCACAACTAGAAACTCCGCAACTTGAAACTCCGCAACTAGAAACTCCGCAACTAGAAACTCCACAGCTAGAAACTCCACAACTTGAGATTTTACTACTAAAAACTCGGCAACTAGAAACTCAACCACTAGAAACTCCACAACTAGAAACTTCTCAACTAAAAACTCCACAACTTGAAACACCACAACTAGATACTCCACAACTACAAACTCCACAACTAGAAACTCCACAACTAGAAACTCCACAACTTGAAACTCCATAACTAGAAACTCCACTACTAGAAAACTCCACAACTTGAAACTCTGCAACTAGAAACTCCGCAACTAGAAACTTCACAGCTAGAAACTTCACTACTTGAAACACTACAACTAGATACTCCAAAACTACGAATTCCACAACAATAAACTCCAACACTAGAAACTCCGCAACTAGAAACTCCACAACTAGAAACTCCTCAACTAGAAACTCCACAACTTTAAACACCACAACTAGTTTCTCTAGCAAGTCCACAACTAGAAACTCCACAACTTGAAACTCCGCAACTACAAATTCCACAACTAGAAACTCCACAACTAGAAACTTCTCAACTAAAAACTCCACAACTTGAAATACCACAACTAGATACTCCACAACTACAAACTCCAGAACTAGAAACTCCACAACTAGAAACTCTATAACTAGAAACTCCACAACTTGAAACTCCATAACTAGAAACTCCACTGCTAGAAAACTCCACAACTAGAAACTCTGCAACTAGAAACTCCGCAACTAGAAACTCCACAGCTAGAAACTTCACTACTTGAAACACTACAACTAGATACTCCAAAACACCAAATTCCACAACAATAAACTCCAACACTAGAAACTCCGCAACTAGAAACTCCACAACTAGAAACCCCTCAACTAGAAACTCCACAACTTGAAACACCACAACTAGTCTCTCTAGAAACTCCACAACTAGAATTTCCACAACTTGAAACCGCCACAAATAGATACTCCACAACTACGGACTCCACAACTAGAAACTCCAACACTAGAAACTCCACAACCAGAAACTCCGCAACTAAAAACTCCGCAACGAGAAACTCCACAGCTAAAAAATCCACAGCTAGAAATTTCACAACTAGAAACTCCACAACTACAGCCTCCACAACTAGAAAACTCCGCAACTATAAACTCCACAACTAGACCATCAGCAACTAGGAACTCTACAACTTGAAAATCCACAACTAAAAACTTCACAACTTGAAACTCCACAACTAGAATCTCCACAACTACAAACTCCACAACTAGAAACTCCACAGCTAGAAAGTCCACAACTAGAAACTCTGCAACTAGAAACTCCACAACTAGTAACTGCACAGATAGAAAATCCACCACTAGAAACTCCACAACTAGCAACTCCACAACTAGCAACTCCACAACTACAGACTCCGCAACTAGAAAACTCCGCAACTAGAAACTCCCACTTAGACTTTCCGCAACAAGAAACTCCGCAACTAGAAACTCCACAACTTGAGACTTCGAAACTACAAACTCCACAACTAGAAACTCCACAACTAGAAGCTCCACAACTAGAAACTCCACAACTAGAAACCCCGCAACTAGAAACTCCACAGCTAGAATGTCCGCAACTAGAAACTCTGCAACTAGAAACTCCGCAACTAGAAACTCCACAGCTAGAAAATCCACAGCTAGAAAGTCCACAACTAGCAACTCCCATCTAGACACTCCGCAACTAGGAACTCTACAACTTCAAAATCCACAACTAGAAACTCCACAACTTGAAGCTCCACAACTAGATACTCCACAACTACAAACTCCACAACTTGAAACTCCGCAACTTGAAACTCCATAACTAGAAACTCCACTACTAGAAAACTCCGCAACTAGAAACTCTGCAACTAGAAACTCCGCAACTAGAAACTCCACAGCTAGAAACTCCGCAACTAGAAATCCCACAACTAGAGACTCCACAACTAGAGACTTCACAACTAGAAACTCCGCAACTAGAAAATCCACAACTAGAAACTCCACAGCTAGAAACTCCACATTTTGAAACACCACAACTAGATACTCCACAACTACTAATTCCATAACTAGAAACTCCACAACTTGAAACTCAACAAATAGATACTCCACAACTATGGACTCCACAACTAAAAACTCTAACACTAGAAACACCACAACTACATACTCCACAACTACAAACTCCACAACTAGAAACTCCGCAACTAGAAACTCCGCCACTAGAAACTCCACAACTATTAAACTCCGCAGCTAGAAAATCTGCAACTAGAAACTTCGCAACTAGAAACTACACAGCTAGAAACTTCACTACTTGAAACACCACAACTAGATACTCCACAACTACGAATTCCACAACTAGAAACTCCACACCTAGGAAGTCCTCAACTAGAAACTCTGCAACTGCAATCTCCGCAACTAGAAACTCCCAACTAGACTTTCCGCAACAAGAAACTCCGCAACTAGAAACTCCACAACTTGACACTTCGAAACTACAAATTCCACAACTAGAAACTCCACAACTAGAAACTCCGCAACTAGAAACTCCAAAGCTAGAAAGTCCGCAACTAAAAACTCTGCAACTAGAAACTCCGCAACTAGAAACTCCACAGCTAGAAAATCCACCACTAGAAACTCCACAACTAGCAACTCCCATCTAGACACTCCGCAACTAGGAACTCTACAACTTCAAAATCCACAACTAGAAACTCCACAACTTGAAACTCCACAACTAGATACTCCACAACTACAAACTCCACAATTTGAAACTCCGCAACTAGAAACTCCATAACTAGAAACTCCACTACTAGAAAACTCCGCAACTAGAAACTCTGCAACTAGAAATCCGCAACAAGAAACTCCACAGCTAGAAACTTCACAACTTGAAACACCACAACTAGATACCCCAAAACTACGAATTCCACAACTAGAAACTTCGCAACTAGAAATGCCGCAACTAGAAACTCCGGAACTAGAAACTCCATAACTAGAGACTCCATAACTAGGAACTCCACAACTAGAAACTCCACAACTACAGACTACACAACTAGAAACTCCACAACTAGAAACTCCACAACCAGAAACTCCACAACCAGAAACTCCGCAACTAGAAACTCCGCAACTAGAAATCCCACAACTAGAGACTCCACAACTAGAGACTTCACAACTAGAAACTCCGCAACTAGAAAATCCACAACTAGAAACTCCACAACTAGAAACTCCACATTTTGAAACACCACAACTAGATACTCCACAACTACAAATTCCATAACTGGAAAATCCACAACTTGAAACTCAACAAATAGATACTCCACAACTATGGACTCCACAACTAGAAACTCTAACACTAGAAACTCCACAACCAGAAACTCCGCAACTAAAAACTCCGCAAATAGAAACTCCACAGCTAGAAAATCCACAGCTAGAAATTCCAAAACTAGAAACTCCACAACTACAGACTCCGCAACTATAAACTCCACAACTAGATAATCCTCAACTAGGAACTCTACAACTTCAAAATCCACAACTAAAAACTTCACAACTTGAAACTCCACAACTAGATACTCCACAACTACAAACTCCAACACTACAAACTCCACAACTTGAAACTCCGCAACTAGAAACTCCGTAACTAGAAACTCCACTACTAGAAAACTCCGCAACTAGAAACGCTGCAACTAGAAACTCCACAACTTGAAACACCACAACTAGAAAGTCCACAACTACAAACTCCACAACTAGAAACTCCACAACTAAAAACTCCACAACTTGAAACTCCGCAACTAGAAACTCCACAGCTAGAAAGTCCGCAACTAGAAACTCTGCAACTAAAAACTCCGCAACTAGAAATTCCACAGCTAGGAAATCCACCACTAGAAACTCCACAACTAGCAACTCCCAACTAGACACTCCGCAACTAGGAACTCTACAAATTCAAAATCCACAACTAGAAACTCCACAACTTGAAACTCCACAACTAGATACTCCACAACTACACACTCCACAACTACAAACTCCACAACTTGAAACTCCGAAACTAGAAACTCCATAACTAGAAACTCCACTACTAGAAAACTCCGCAACTAGAAACTCCACAACTTGAGATTTTGCTACTAGAAACTCGGCAACTAGAAACTCAACCACTAGAAACTCCACAACTAGAAACTTCTCAACTAAAAACTCCACAACTTGAAACACGACAACTAGATACTCCACAACTACAAACTCCACAACTAGAAACTCCACAATTAGAAACTCCACATCTAGAAACTCCACAACTTGAAACTCCATAACTAGAAACTCCACTACTAGAAAACTCCACAACTAGAAACTCTGCAACGAGAAACTCCGCAACTAGAATCTCCACAGCTAGAAACTTCACTACTTGAAACACTACAACTAGATACTCCAAAACTACGAATTCCACAACAATAAACTCCAGCACTAGAAACTCCGCAACTAGAAACTCCCAACTTGACACTTCACAACTAGGAACTCTACAACTTCGAAATCCACAACTAGAAACTCCACAACTTGAAACTCCACAACTAGATACTCCACAACTACAAACTCCACAACTACAAACTCCACAACTTGAAACTCCGCAACTAGAAACTCCATAACTAGAAACTCCACTACTAGAAAACTCCGCAACTAGAAACTCTGCAACTAGAAACTCCGCAACTAGAAACTCCACAGATAGAAACTTCACTACTTGAAACACCACAACTAGATACTTCAAAACTACAAATTCCACAACTAGAAACTCCGCAACTAGAAACTCCGCAACTAGAAACTCCGCAACTAGAAACTCCACAGCTAGAAACTCCACAACTTGAGATTTTACTACTAAAAACTCGGCAACTAGAAACTCAACCACTAGAAACTCCACAACTAGAAACTTCTCAACTAAAAACTCCACAACTTGAAACACCACAACTAGATACTCCACAACTACAAACTCCACAACTAGAAACTCCACAACTAGAAACTCCACAACTTGAAACTCCATAACTAGAAACTCCACTACTAGAAAACTCCACAACTTGAAACTCTGCAACTAGAAACTCCGCAACTAGAAACTTCACAGCTAGAAACTTCACTACTTGAAACACTACAACTAGATACTCCAAAACTACGAATTCCACAACAATAAACTACAACACTAGAAACTCCGCAACTAGAAACTCCACAACTAGAAACTCCTCAACTAGAAACTCCACAACTTTAAACACCACAACTAGTTTCTCTAGCAACTCCACAACTAGAAACTCCACAACTTGAAACTCCGCAACTACAAATTCCACAACTAGAAATTCCACAACTTGAAACCCCTCAAATAGATACTCCACAACTACGGACTCCACAACTAGAAACTCCAACACTAGAAACTCCACAACCAGAAACTCCGCAACTGAAAACTCCGCAACTAGAAACTCCACAGCTAAAAAATCCACAGCTAGAAATTCCACAACTAGAAACTCCACAACTTGAGATTTTGCTACTATAAACTCGGCAACTAGAAACTCAACCACTAGAAACTCCACAACTAGAAACTTTTCAACTAAAAACTCCACAACTTGAAACACCACAACTAGATACTCCACATCTACAAACTCCACAACTAGAAACTCCACAACTAGAATCTCCACAACTTGAAACTTCATAACTAGAAACTCCACTACTAGAAAACTCCACAACTAGAAACTCTGCAACTAGAAACTCCGCAACTAGAAACTCCACAGCTAGAAACTTCACTACTTGAAACACTACAACTAGATACTCCAAAACTACGAATTCCACAAAAATAAACTCCAACACTAGAAAACTCCGCAACTATAAACTCCACAACTAGACAATCCGCAACTAGGAATTCTACAACTTCAAAATCCACAACTAAAAACTTCACAACTTGAAACTCCACAACTAGATACTCCACAACTACAAACTCCACAACTAGGAACTCCACAACTTGAAACTCCGCAACTAGAAACTCCGCCACGTCAATCTCCACATCTGGAAAACTCTGCAAAAAGAAACTCTGCAACTAAAAACTCCGCAACTAGAAACTCCACAGCTAGAAACTCCACAGCTAGAAACTCCACAACTACAAACTCCACAACTAGAAACTTCACAACTAGAAACTCCACAACCTTAGACTTCGCAACTAGAAACTCCACAACTAGAGACTCCACAATTAGGAACTCCACAACTAGAGACTCCACAACCAGAAACTTCACAGCTAGAAACTCCACAACTTGAGACTTCGCATTTAGAGACTCGGCAACTAGAAACTCAACAACTAGAAACTCCACAACTAGAAACTCCACAACTAGAAACTCCACAACTTGAAACACCACAACTAGATACTCCACAACTACAAATTTCACTACTAGAAACTCCACAACTAAAACTCCGCAACTTTAAACTCCGCAACTAGAAACTCCACAGCTAGAAAGTCCGCAACTAGATACACTGCAACTAGAAACTCCGCAACTACACACTCAGCAACTAGGAACTCTACAACTTCAAAATCCGCTACTAAAAACTCCCCAACTTGAAACTCCACAACTAGATACTCCACAACTACAAACTCCGCAACTAGAAATTCTGCAACTAGAAACTCCACAACTTGAAACTCCACAACTAATAAACTCCGCAACTAGAAAATCTGCAACTAGAAACTCCGCAACTAGAAACTCCACAGCTAGAAACTTCACTACTTGAAACACCACAACTAGATACTCCACAACTACGAATTCCACAACTAGAAATTCCACAGCTAGAAAGTCTACAACTAGAAACTCTGCAACTAGAAACTCCACAACTAGAAACTGCACAGATAGAAAATCCACCACTAGAAACTCCACAACTAGCAACTCCACAACTACAGACTCCGCAACAAGAAAACTGCGCAACTAGAAACTCCCACTTAGACTTTCCGCAACAAGAAACTGCGCAACTAAAAACTCCACAACTTGAGACTTCGCAACTAGAAACTCCGCAACTAGAAATTCCACAACTAGAAACTCCTCGACTAGAAACTCCACAACTTGAAACACCACAACTAGATACTCCACAACTAAAAACTCCACAACTAGAAACTCCACAACCAGAAACTCCACAACCAGAAACTCCGCAACTAGAAACTCCGCAACTAGAAATCCCACAACTAGAGACTCCACAACTAGAGACTTCACAACTAGAAACTCCGCAACTAGAAAATCCACAACTAGAAACTCCACAGCTAGAAACTCCACATTTTGAAACACCACAACTAGATACTCCACAACTACAAATTCCATAACTAGAAAATCCACAACTTGAAACTCAACAAATAGATACTCCACAACTATGGACTCCACAACTAGAAACTCTAACACTAGAAACTCCACAACCAGAAACTCCGCAACTAAAAACTCCGCAAATAGAAACTCCACAGCTAGAAAATCCACAGCTAGAAATTCCAAAACTAGAAACTCCACAACTACAGACTCCGCAACTATAAACTCCACAACTAGATAATCCTCAACTAGGAACTCTACAACTTCAAAATCCACAACTAAAAACTTCACAACTTGAAACTCCACAACTAGATACTCCACAACTACAAACTCCAACACTACAAACTCCACAACTTGAAACTCCGCAACTAGAAACTCCGTAACTAGAAACTCCACTACTAGAAAACTCCGCAACTAGAAACGCTGCAACTAGAAACTCCACAACTTGAAACACCACAACTAGAAAGTCCACAACTACAAACTCCACAACTAGAAACTCCACAACTAAAAACTCCACAACTTGAAACTCCGCAACTAGAAACTCCACAGCTAGAAAGTCCGCAACTAGAAACTCTGCAACTAAAAACTCCGCAACTAGAAATTCCACAGCTAGGAAATCCACCACTAGAAACTCCACAACTAGCAACTCCCAACTAGACACTCCGCAACTAGGAACTCTACAAATTCAAAATCCACAACTAGAAACTCCACAACTTGAAACTCCACAACTAGATACTCCACAACTACACACTCCACAACTACAAACTCCACAACTTGAAACTCCGAAACTAGAAACTCCATAACTAGAAACTCCACTACTAGAAACCTCCGCAACTAGAAACTCCACAACTTGAGATTTTGCTACTAGAAACTCGGCAACTAGAAACTCAACCACTAGAAACTCCACAACTAGAAACTTCTCAACTAAAAACTCCACAACTTGAAACACGACAACTAGATACTCCACAACTACAAACTCCACAACTAGAAACTCCACAATTAGAAACTCCACATCTAGAAACTCCACAACTTGAAACTCCATAACTAGAAACTCCACTACTAGAAAACTCCACAACTAGAAACTCTGCAACGAGAAACTCCGCAACTAGAATCTCCACAGCTAGAAACTTCACTACTTGAAACACTACAACTAGATACTCCAAAACTACGAATTCCACAACAATAAACTCCAACACTAGAAACTCCGCAACTAGAAACTCCCAACTTGACACTTCACAACTAGGAACTCTACAACTTCGAAATCCACAACTAGAAACTCCACAACTTGAAACTCCACAACTAGATACTCCACAACTACAAACTCCACAACTACAAACTCCACAACTTGAAACTCCGCAACTAGAAACTCCATAACTAGAAACTCCACTACTAGAAAACTCCGCAACTAGAAACTCTGCAACTAGAAACTCCGCAACTAGAAACTCCACAGATAGAAACTTCACTACTTGAAACACCACAACTAGATACTTCAAAACTACAAATTCCACAACTAGAAACTCCGCAACTAGAAACTCCGCAACTAGAAACTCCGCAACTAGAAACTCCACAGCTAGAAACTCCACAACTTGAGATTTTACTACTAAAAACTCGGCAACTAGAAACTCAACCACTAGAAACTCCACAACTAGAAACTTCTCAACTAAAAACTCCACAACTTGAAACACCACAACTAGATACTCCACAACTACAAACTCCACAACTAGAAACTCCACAACTAGAAACTCCACAACTTGAAACTCCATAACTAGAAACTCCACTACTAGAAAACTCCACAACTTGAAACTCTGCAACTAGAAACTCCGCAACTAGAAACTTCACAGCTAGAAACTTCACTACTTGAAACACTACAACTAGATACTCCAAAACTACGAATTCCACAACAATAAACTCCAACACTAGAAACTCCGCAACTAGAAACTCCACAACTAGAAACTCCTCAACTAGAAACTCCACAACTTTAAACACCACAACTAGTTTCTCTAGCAACTCCACAACTAGAAACTCCACAACTTGAAACTCCGCAACTACAAATTCCACAACTAGAAATTCCACAACTTGAAACCCCTCAAATAGATACTCCACAACTACGGACTCCACAACTAGAAACTCCAACACTAGAAACTCCACAACCAGAAACTCCGCAACTGAAAACTCCGCAACTAGAAACTCCACAGCTAAAAAATCCACAGCTAGAAATTCCACAACTAGAAACTCCACAACTTGAGATTTTGCTACTAGAAACTCGGCAACTAGAAACTCAACCACTAGAAACTCCACAACTAGAAACTTTTCAACTAAAAACTCCACAACTTGAAACACCACAACTAGATACTCCACATCTACAAACTCCACAACTAGAAACTCCACAACTAGAATCTCCACAACTTGAAACTTCATAACTAGAAACTCCACTACTAGAAAACTCCACAACTAGAAACTCTGCAACTAGAAACTCCGCAACTAGAAACTCCGCAACTAGAAACTTCACTACTTGAAACACTACAACTAAATACTCCAAAACTACGAATTCCACAAAAATAAACTCCAACACTAGAAAACTCCGCAACTATAAACTCCACAACTAGACAATCCGCAACTAGGAATTCTACAACTTCAAAATCCACAACTAAAAACTTCACAACTTGAAACTCCACAACTAGATACTCCACAACTACAAACTCCACAACTAGGAACTCCACAACTTGAAACTCCGCAACTAGAAACTCCGCCACGTCAATCTCCACATCTGGAAAACTCTGCAAAAAGAAACTCTGCAACTAAAAACTCCGCAACTACAAACTCCACAACTAGAAACTTCACAACTAGAAACTCCACAACCTTAGACTTCGCAACTAGAAACTCCACAACTAGAGACTCCACAATTAGGAACTCCACAACTAGAGACTCCACAACCAGAAACTTCACAGCTAGAAACTCCACAACTTGAGACTTCGCATTTAGAGACTCGGCAACTAGAAACTCAACAACTAGAAACTCCACAACTAGAAACTCCACAACTAGAAACTCCACAACTTGAAACACCACAACTAGATACTCCACAACTACAAATTTCACTACTAGAAACTCCACAACTAAAACTCCGCAACTTTAAACTCCGCAACTAGAAACTCCACAGCTAGAAAGTCCGCAACTAGATACACTGCAACTAGAAACTCCGCAACTACACACTCAGCAACTAGGAACTCTACAACTTCAAAATCCGCTACTAAAAACTCCCCAACTTGAAACTCCACAACTAGATACTCCACAACTACAAACTCCGCAACTAGAAATTCTGCAACTAGAAACTCCACAACTTGAAACTCCACAACTAATAAACTCCGCAACTAGAAAATCTGCAACTAGAAACTCCGCAACTAGAAACTCCACAGCTAGAAACTTCACTACTTGAAACACCACAACTAGATACTCCACAACTACGAATTCCACAACTAGAAATTCCACAGCTAGAAAGTCTACAACTAGAAACTCTGCAACTAGAAACTCCACAACTAGAAACTGCACAGATAGAAAATCCACCACTAGAAACTCCACAACTAGCAACTCCACAACTACAGACTCCGCAACAAGAAAACTGCGCAACTAGAAACTCCCACTTAGACTTTCCGCAACAAGAAACTGCGCAACTAAAAACTCCACAACTTGAGACTTCGCAACTAGAAACTCCGCAACTAGAAACTCCACAACTAGAAACTCCAAAAGTAGGAACTCCACAACTAGAAACTCCGCAACAAAAACTCCACAGCTAGAAAGTCCGCAACTAGAAACTCAGCAACTAGAAACTCCGCAACTAGAAACTCCACAGCTAGAAAATCCGCCACTAGAAACTCTACAACTAGCAACTCCACAACTACAGACTCCGCAACTTGAAAACTCTGCAACTAGAAACTCCCAACTAGACACTCCGCAACTAGAAACTCTACAACTTCAAAATCCACAACTAGAAACTCCACAACTTGAAATTCTAAAACTAGATACTCCACAACTTAAAACTCCACAACTAGAAACTCCACAACTTGAAACTCCACAACTAATAAACTCCGCAACTAGAAAATCTGCAACTTGAAACTCCGCAACTAGAAACTCCACAGCTAGAAACTTCTCTACTTGAAACACCACAACTAGATACTCCACAACTACGAATTCCACAACTAGAAACTCCACAGCTAGAAAGTCCACAACTAGAAACTCTGCAACTAGAAACTCCACAACTAGAAACTGCACAGATAGAAAATCCACCACTAGAAACTCCACAACTAGCAACTCCACAACTACAGACTCCGCAACAAGAAAACTGCGCAACTAGAAACTCCCACTTAGACTTTCTGCAACAAGAAACTGCGCAACTAAAAACTCCACAACTTGAGACTTCGCAACTAGAAACTCCACAACTAGAAACTCCACAACTAGAAACTCCAAAAGTAGGAACTCCACAACTAGAAACTCCACAACTTGAAACTCCGCAATTAGAAACTCCACAACTAGACACTCCACTACTATAAAACTCCGAAACTAGAAACTCCGCAACTAGAAACTCCGCAACTATAAACTCCACAGCTAGAAACTTCACAACTTGAGACTTTGCAACTAGATACTCGACAACTAGAATTCGAACAACTAGAAACTCCACAACTAGAAACTCCACAACTTGAAACGCAACAAATAGATACTCCACAACTACGAATTGCACAACTAGAAACTCCACAAATAGAAACTCCGCAACTAGAAACTCCGCAACTAGAAACTCTACAGCTAGAAACTCCACAACTTGAGACTTTGCAACTAGAAACTCGGCAACTAGAAACCCAACAATTAGAAACTCCACAACTAGAACCTCCACAACTTGAAACTCCACAACTTGAAACACAACTAATAGATACTTCACAACTACAAATTCCACAACTAGAAACTCCAAAACTAGAAACTCCGCAATTAGAAACTCCGCTACTAGATTCTCCATCACTAGAAACTCCACAACCAGAAACTCGGCAAGAAGAAACTCCGCAACTTGAAACTTCGCAACTAGAAACTCCACAACTAGAAACTCCACAACTATAGACTCCACAACTAGAAACTCCACAGCTAGAAAATCCACCACTGGAAACTCCACAACTAGCAACTCCACAACTACAGCCTCCACAACTAGAAAACTCCACAACTAGAAACTCTCAACCAGACACACTGCAACTAGGAACTCTACAACTTCAAAATCCACAACTAGAACTCCACAACTTGAAACTCCACAACTAGATACTCCACAACTAGAAACTCCATCACTAGAAACTCCACAACCAGAAACTCGGCAACAAGAAACTCCGCAACTAGAAACTCCACAACTTGAGACTTTGCAACTAGAAAACTCCGCAACTAGAAACTCTGCAACCAGAAACTCCGCAACTAGAAACTCAACAGCTAGAAACCTTACTACTTGAAACACCACAACTAGATACTCCAAAACTACGAATTCCACAACAAGATACTCCACAACTAGAAACTCCGCAACTAGAAACTTCGCAACTAGAAACTCCGCAAGTAGGAACTCCACAACTTGAGATATTGCAACTAGAAATTCGGCAACTAGAAACTCAACCACTAGAAACTCCACACCTAGAAACTCCACAACTAGAAACTCCACTACTTGAAACTCCATAACTAGAAACTCCACTACTAGAAAACTCCACAACTAGAAACTCTGCAACTAGAAACTCCGCAACTAGAAACTCCACAGCTAGGAACTTCACTACTTGAAACACTACAAGTAGATACTCCAAAACTAAGAATTCCACAACAATAAACTCCAACACTAGAAACTCCGCAACTAGAAACTCCACAACTAGAACTTCCTCAACTAGAAACTCCACAACTTGAAACACCACAACTAGATTCTCTAGAAACTCCACAACTACGGACTCCACAACTAGAAACTCCAACACTGGAAACTCCACAACCAGAAACTCCGCAACTAAAAACTCCGCAACTAGAAACTTCACAGCTAAAAAATCCACAGCTAGAAATTCCACAGCCTAGAAACTGCACAACTACAGACTCCGCAACTAGAAAACTCCACAACTATAAACTCCAAAACTAGACAAACCGCAACTAGGAACTCTACAACTACAAAATCCACAACTAAAAACCTCACAACTTGAAACTCCACAACTAGATACTCAACAACTACAAACTCCACAACTAGAAACTCCACAACTTGAAACTCCGCAACTACAAACTCCGCCACTACAATCTCCACAACTGGAAAACTCTGCAACTAGAAACTCTGCAACTAGAAACTCCGCAACTAGAAACTCCACAACTAGAAACTCCACAGCTAGAAACTGCACAACTACAAACTCCACAACTAGAGACTCCACAAGTAGAAACTCCACAACTACGAACTCCACAACTAGAAAATCCACAACTAGAAACTCCACAACTTGAAACACCAACACTAGATACTCCACAACTACAAACTCCACAACTAGAAACTCCACAATTAGAAACTCCATAACTAGAAACTCCACTACTAGAAAACTCCACAACTAGAAATTCTGCAACGAGAAACTCCGCAACTAGAATCTCCACAGCTAGAAACTTCACTACTTGAAACACTACAACTAGATACTCCAAAACTACGAATTCCACAACAATAAACTCCAACACTAGAAACTCCCCAACTAGAAACTCCCAACTTGACACTTCACAACTAGGAACTCTACAACTTCAAAATCCACAACTAGAAACTCCACAACTTGAAACTCCACAACTAGATACTCCACAACTACAAACTCCACAACTACAAACTCCACAACTTGAAACTCCGCAACTAGAAACTCCATAACTAGAAACTCCACTACTAGAAAACTCCGCAACTAGAAACTCTGCAACTAGAAACTCCGCAACTAGAAACTCCACAGATAGAAACTTCACTACTTGAAACACCACAACTAGATACTTCAAAACTACAAATTCCACAACTAGAAACTCCGCAACTAGAAACTCCGCAACTAGAAACTCCACAGCTAGAAACTCCACAACTTGAGATTTTACTACTAAAAACTCGGCAACTAGAAACTCAACCACTAGAAACTCCACAACTAGAAACTTCTCAACTAAAAACTCCACAACTTGAAACACCACAACTAGATACTCCACAACTACAAACTCCACAACTAGAAACTCCACAACTAGAAACTCCACAACTTGAAACTCCATAACTAGAAACTCCACTACTAGAAAACTCCACAACTTGAAACTCTGCAACTAGAAACTCCGCAACTAGAAACTTCACAGCTAGAAACTTCACTACTTGAAACACTACAACTAGATACTCCAAAACTACGAATTCCACAACAATAAACTCCAACACTAGAAACTCCGCAACTAGAAACTCCACAACTAGAAACTCCTCAACTAGAAACTCCACAACTTTAAACACCACAACTAGTTTCTCTAGCAACTCCACAACTAGAAACTCCACAACTTGAAACTCCGCAACTACAAATTCCACAACTAGAAACTCCACAACTAGAAACTTCTCAACTAAAAACTCCACAACTTGAAATACCACAACTAGATACTCCACAACTACAAACTCCAGAACTAGAAACTCCACAACTAGAAACTCTACAACTAGAAACTCCACAACTTGAAACTCCATAACTAGAAACTCCACTGCTAGAAAACTCCACAACTAGAAACTCTGCAACTAGAAACTCCGCAACTAGAAACTCCACAGCTAGAAACTTCACTACTTGAAACACTACAACTAGATACTCCAAAACACCAAATTCCACAACAATAAACTCCAACACTAGAAACTCTGCAACTAGAAACTCCACAACTAGAAACCCCTCAACTAGAAACTCCACAACTTGAAACACCACAACTAGTCTCTCTAGAAACTCCACAACTAGAAATTCCACAACTTGAAACCGCCACAAATAGATACTCCACAACTACGGACTCCACAACTAGAAACTCCAACACTAGAAACTCCACAACCAGAAACTCCGCAACTAAAAACTCCGCAACGAGAAACTCCACAGCTAAAAAATCCACAGCTAGAAATTTCACAACTAGAAACTCCACAACTACAGCCTCCACAACTAGAAAACTCCGCAACTATAAACTCCACAACTAGACCATCAGCAACTAGGAACTCTACAACTTCAAAATCCACAACTAAAAACTTCACAACTTGAAACTCCACAACTAGAATCTCAACAACTACAAACTCCACAACTAGAAACTCCACAGCTAGAAAGTCCACAACTAGAAACTCTGCAACTAGAAACTCCACAACTAGTAACTGCACAGATAGAAAATCCACCACTAGAAACTCCACAACTAGCAACTCCACAACTACAGACTCCGCAACTAGAAAACTCCGCAACTAGAAACTCCCACTTAGACTTTCCGCAACAAGAAACTCAGCAACTAGAAACTCCACAACTTGAGACTTCGAAACTACAAACTCCACAACTAGAAACTCCACAACTAGAAACTCCACAAGTAGAAACTCCACAACTAGAAACCCCGCAACTAGAAACTCCACAGCTAGAATGTCCGCAACTAGAAACTCTGCAACTAGAAACTCCGCAACTAGAAACTCTACAGCTAGAAAATCCACCACTAGAAACTCCACAACTAGCAACTCCCATCTAGACACTCCGCAACTAGGAACTCTACAACTTCAAAATCCACAACTAGAAACTCCACAACTTGAAGCTCCACAACTAGATACTCCACAACTACAAACTCCACAACTTGAAACTCCGCAACTTGAAACTCCATAACTAGAAACTCCACTACTAGAAAACTCCGCAACTAGAAACTCTGCAACTAGAAACTCCGCAACTAGAAACTCCACAGCTAGAAACTCCGCAACTAGAAATCCCACAACTAGAGACTCCACAACTAGAGACTTCACAACTAGAAACTCCGCAACTAGAAAATCCACAACTAGAAACTCCACAGCTAGAAACTCCACATTTTGAAACACCACAACTAGATACTCCACAACTACTAATTCCATAACTAGAAACTCCACAACTTGAAACTCAACAAATAGATACTCCACAACTATGGACTCCACAACTAAAAACTCTAACACTAGAAACACCACAACTACATACTCCACAACTACAAACTCCACAACTAGAAACTCCGCAACTAGAAACTCCGCCACTAGAAACTCCACAACTATTAAACTCCGCAGCTAGAAAATCTGCAACTAGAAACTTCGCAACTAGAAACTACACAGCTAGAAACTTCACTACTTGAAACACCACAACTAGATACTCCACAACTACGAATTCCACAACTAGAAACTCCACACCTAGGAAGTCCTCAACTAGAAACTCTGCAACTGCAATCTCCGCAACTAGAAACTCCCAACTAGACTTTCCGCAACAAGAAACTCCGCAACTAGAAACTCCACAACTTGACACTTCGAAACTACAAATTCCACAACTAGAAACTCCACAACTAGAAACTCCGCAACTAGAAACTCCAAAGCTAGAAAGTCCGCAACTAAAAACTCTGCAACTAGAAACTTCGCAACTAGAAACTCCACAGCTAGAAAATCCACCACTAGAAACTCCACAACTAGCAACTCCCATCTAGACACTCCGCAACTAGGAACTCTGCAACTTCAAAATCCACAACTAGAAACTCCACAACTTGAAACTCCACAACTAGATACTCCACAACTACAAACTCCACAATTTGAAACTCCGCAACTAGAAACTCCATAACTAGAAACTCCACTACTAGAAAACTCCGCAACTAGAAACTCTGCAACTAGAAATCCGCAACAAGAAACTCCACAGCTAGAAACTTCACAACTTGAAACACCACAACTAGATACCCCAAAACTACGAATTCCACAACTAGAAACTTCGCAACTAGAAATGCCGCAGCTAGAAACTCCGGAACTAGAAACTCCATAACTAGAGACTCCATAACTAGGAACTCCACAACTAGAAACTCCACAACTACAGACTACACAACTAGAAACTCCACAACTAGAAACTCCACAACCAGAAACTCCACAACCAGAAACTCCGCAACTAGAAACTCCGCAACTAGAAATCCCACAACTAGAGACTCCACAACTAGAGACTTCACAACTAGAAACTCCGCAACTAGAAAATCCACAACTAGAAACTCCACAGCTAGAAACTCCACATTTTGAAACACCACAACTAGATACTCCACAACTACAAATTCCATAACTAGAAAATCCACAACTTGAAACTCAACAAATAGATACTCCACAACTATGGACTCCACAACTAGAAACTCTAACACTAGAAACTCCACAACCAGAAACTCCGCAACTAAAAACTCCGCAAATAGAAACTCCACAGCTAGAAAATCCACAGCTAGAAATTCCAAAACTAGAAACTCCACAACTACAGACTCCGCAACTATAAACTCCACAACTAGATAATCCTCAACTAGGAACTCTACAACTTCAAAATCCATAACTAAAAACTTCACAACTTGAAACTCCACAACTAGATACTCCACAACTACAAACTCCAACACTACAAACTCCACAACTTGAAACTCCGCTACTAGAAACTCCGTAACTAGAAACTCCACTACTAGAAAACTCCGCAACTAGAAACGCTGCAACTAGAAACTCCACAACTTGAAACACCACAACTAGAAAGTCCACAACTACAAACTCCACAACTAGAAACTCCACAACTAAAAACTCCACAACTTGAAACTCCGCAACTAGAAACTCCACAGCTAGAAAGTCCGAAACTAGAAACTCCATACCTAGAAACTCCACTACTAGAAAACTCCGCAACTAGAATCTCAACAACTTGAGATTTTGCTACTAGAAACTCGGCAACTAGAAACTCAACCACTAGAAACTCCACAACTAGAAACTTCTCAACTAAAAACTCCACAACTTGAAACACCACAACTAGATACTCCACAATTAGAAACTCCACATCTAGAAACTCCACAACTTGAAACTCCATAACTAGAAACTCCACTACTAGAAAACTCCACAACTAGAAACTCTGCAACGAGAAACTCCGCAACTAGAATCTCCACAGCTAGAAACTTCACTACTTGAAACACTACAACTAGATACTCCAAAACTACGAATTCCACAACAATAAACTCCAACACTAGAAACTCCGCAACTAGAAACTCCCAACTTGACACTTCACAACTAGGAACTCTACAACTTCAAAATCCACAACTAGAAACTCCACAACTTGAAACTCCACAACTAGATACTCCACAACTACAAACTCCACAACTACAAACTCCACAACTTGAAACTCCGCAACTAGAAACTCCATAACTAGAAACTCCACTACTAGAAAACTCCGCAACTAGAAACTCTGCAACTAGAAACTCCGCAACTAGAAACTCCACAGATAGAAACTTCACTACTTGAAACACCACAACTAGATACTTCAAAACTACAAATTCCACAACTAGAAACTCCGCAACTAGAAACTCCGCAACTAGAAACTCCGCAACTAGAAACTCCACAGCTAGAAACTCCACAACTTGAGATTTTACTACTAAAAACTCGGCAACTAGAAACTAAACCACTAGAAACTCCACAACTAGAAACTTCTCAACTAAAAACTCCACAACTTGAAACACCACAACTAGATACTCCACAACTACAAACTCCACAACTAGAAACTCCACAACTAGAAACTCCACAACTTGAAACTCCATAACTAGAAACTCCACTACTAGAAAACTCCACAACTTGAAACTCTGCAACTAGAAACTCCGCAACTAGAAACTTCACAGCTAGAAACTTCACTACTTGAAACACTACAACTAGATACTCCAAAACTACGAATTCCACAACAATAAACTCCAACACTAGAAACTCCGCAACTAGAAACTCCACAACTAGAAACTCCTCAACTAGAAACTCCACAACTTTAAACACCACAACTAGTTTCTCTAGCAACTCCACAACTAGAAACTCCACAACTTGAAACTCCGCAACTACAAATTCCACAACTAGAAATTCCACAACTTGAAACCCCTCAAATAGATACTCCACAACTACGGACTCCACAACTAGAAACTCCAACACTAGAAACTCCACAACCAGAAACTCCGCAACTGAAAACTCCGCAACTAGAAACTCCACAGCTAAAAAATCCACAGCTAGAAATTCCACAACTAGAAACTCCACAACTTGAGATTTTGCTACTAGAAACTCGGCAACTAGAAACTCAACCACTAGAAACTCCACAACTAGAAACTTTTCAACTAAAAACTCCACAACTTGAAACACCACAACTAGATACTCCACATCTACAAACTCCACAACTAGAAACTCCACAACTAGAATCTCCACAACTTGAAACTCCATAACTAGAAACTCCACTACTAGAAAACTCCACAACTAGAAACTCTGCAACTAGAAACTCCGCAACTAGAAACTCCACAGCTAGAAACTTCACTACTTGAAACACTACAACTAGATACTCCAAAACTACGAATTCCACAAAAATAAACTCCAACACTAGAAAACTCCGCAACTATAAACTCCACAACTAGACAATCCGCAACTAGGAATTCTACAACTTCAAAATCCACAACTAAAAACTTCACAACTTGAAACTCCACAACTAGATACTCCACAACTACAAACTCCACAACTAGGAACTCCACAACTTGAAACTCCGCAACTAGAAACTCCGCCACGTCAATCTCCACATCTGGAAAACTCTGCAAAAAGAAACTCTGCAACTAAAAACTCCGCAACTAGAAACTCCACAGCTAGAAACTCCACAGCTAGAAACTCCACAACTACAAACTCCACAACTAGAAACTTCACAACTAGAAACTCCACAACCTTAGACTTCGCAACTAGAAACTCCACAACTAGAGACTCCACAATTAGGAACTCCACAACTAGAGACTCCACAACCAGAAACTTCACAGCTAGAAACTCCACAACTTGAGACTTCGCATTTAGAGACTCGGCAACTAGAAAATCAACAACTAGAAACTCCACAACTAGAAACTCCACAACTAGAAACTCCACAACTTGAAACACCACAACTAGATACTCCACAACTACAAATTTCACTACTAGAAACTCCACAACTAAAACTCCGCAACTTTAAACTCCGCAACTAGAAACTCCACAGCTAGAAAGTCCGCAACTAGATACACTGCAACTAGAAACTCCGCAACTACACACTCAGCAACTAGGAACTCTACAACTTCAAAATCCGCTACTAAAAACTCCCCAACTTGAAACTCCACAACTAGATACTCCACAACTACAAACTCCGCAACTAGAAATTCTGCAACTAGAAACTCCACAACTTGAAACTCCACAACTAATAAACTCCGCAACTAGAAAATCTGCAACTAGAAACTCCGCAACTAGAAACTCCACAGCTAGAAACTTCACTACTTGAAACACCACAACTAGATACTCCACAACTACGAATTCCACAACTAGAAATTCCACAGCTAGAAAGTCTACAACTAGAAACTCTGCAACTAGAAACTCCACAACTAGAAACTGCACAGATAGAAAATCCACCACTAGAAACTCCACAACTAGCAACTCCACAACTACAGACTCCGCAACAAGAAAACTGCGCAACTAGAAACTCCCACTTAGACTTTCCGCAACAAGAAACTGCGCAACTAAAAACTCCACAACTTGAGACTTCGCAACTAGAAACTCCGCAACTAGAAACTCCACAACTAGAAACTCCAAAAGTAGGAACTCCACAACTAGAAACTCCGCAACAAAAACTCCACAGCTAGAAAGTCCGCAACTAGAAACTCAGCAACTAGAAACTCCGCAACTAGAAACTCCACAGCTAGAAAATCCGCCACTAGAAACTCTACAACTAGCAACTCCACAACTACAGACTCCGCAACTTGAGAACTCTGCAACTAGAAACTCCCAACTAGACACTCCGCAACTAGAAACTCTACAACTTCAAAATCCACAACTAGAAACTACACAACTTGAAATTCTAAAACTAGATACTCCACAACTTAAAACTCCACAACTAAAAACTCCACAACTAGAAACTCCACAACTTGAAACTCCGCAACTAGAAACTCCATAACTAGAAACTCCACAACTTAAAACTCCACAACTAGAAACTCCGCAATTCGAAACTCCACAACTAGACACTCCACTACTATAAAACTCCGAAACTAGAAACTCCGCAACTAGAAACTCCGCAACTATAAACTCCACAGCTAGAAACTTCACAACTTGAGACTTTCCAACTAGATACTCGACAACTAGAATCCGAACAACTAGAAACTCCACAACTAGAAACTCCACAACTTGAAACGCAACAAATAGATACTCCACAACTACGAATTGCACAACTAGAAACTCCACAAATAGAAACTCCGCAACTAGAAACTCCGCAACTAGAAACTCTACAGCTAGAAACTCCACAACTTGAGACTTTGCAACTAGAAACTCGGCAACTAGAAACCCAACAATTAGAAACTCCACAACTAGAACCTCCACAACTTGAAACTCCACAACTTGAAACACAACTAATAGATACTTCACAACTACAAATTCCACAACTAGAAACTCCACAACTAGAAACTCCGCAATTAGAAACTCCGCTACTAGAAACTCCATCACTAGAAACTCCACAACCAGAAACTCGGCAAGAAGAAACTCCGCAACTAGAAACTCCACAACTTGAAACTTCGCAACTAGAAACTCCACAACTAGAAACTCCACAACTATAGACTCCACAACTAGAAGCCCCAAAGCTAGAAAATCCACCACTGGAAACTCCACAACTAGCAACTCCACAACTACAGCCTCCACAACTAGAAAACTCCACAACTAGAAACTCTCAACCAGACACACTGCAACTAGGAACTCTACAACTTCAAAATCCACAACTAGAACTCCACAACTTGAAACTCCACAACTAGATACTCCACAACTAGAAACTCCATCACTAGAAACTCCACAACCAGAAACTCGGCAACAAGAAACTCCGCAACTAGAAACTCCACAACTTGAGACTTTGCAACTAGAAAACTCCGCAACTAGAAACTCTGCAACCAGAAACTCCGCAACTAGAAACTCAACAGCTAGAAACCTTACTACTTGAAACACCACAACTAGATACTCCAAAACTACGAATTCCACAACAAGATACTCCACAACTAGAAACTCCGCAACTAGAAACTTCGCAACTTGAAACTCCGCAACTAGGAACTCCACAACTTGAGATATTGCAACTAGAAATTCGGCAACTAGAAACTCAACCACTAGAAACTCCACACCTAGAAACTCCACAACTAGAAACTCCACTACTAGAAACTCCATAACTAGAAACTCCACTACTAGAAAACTCCACAACTAGAAACTCTGCAACTAGAAACTCTGCAACTAGAAACTCCACAGCTAGAAACTTCACTACTTGAAACACTACAAGTAGATACTCCAAAACTACGAATTCCACAACAATAAACTCCAACACTAGAAACTCCGCAACTAGAAACTCCACAACTAGAACTTCCTCAACTAGAAACTCCACAACTTGAAACACCACAACTAGATTCTCTAGAAACTCCACAACTACGGACTCCACAACTAGAAACTCCAACACTGGAAACTCCACAACCAGAAACTCCGCAACTAAAAACTCCGCAACTAGAAACTTCACAGCTAAAAAATCCACAGCTAGAAATTCCACAGCCTAGAAACTGCACAACTACAGACTCCGCAACTAGAAAACTCCACAACTATAAACTCCAAAACTAGACAATCCGCAACTAGGAACTCTACAACTACAAAATCCACAACTAAAAACCTCACAACTTGAAACTCCACAACTAGATACTCAACAACTACAAACTCCACAACTAGAAACTCCACAACTTGAAACTCCGCAACTACAAACTCCGCCACTACAATCTCCACAACTGGAAAACTCTGCAACTAGAAACTCTGCAACTAGAAACTCCGCAACTAGAAACTCCACAACTAGAAATTCCACAGCTAGAAACACCAACACTAGATACTCCACAACTACAAATTTCAGTACTAGAAACTCCACAACTAAAACTCCGCAACTATAAACTCCGCAACTAGAAATTCCACAGCTAGAAAGTCCGCAACAAGATACACTGCAACTAGAAACTCCGCAACTAGAAACTCCCCAACTTGAAACTCCACAACTAGATACTCCACAACTACAAACTCCGCAACTAGAAACTCCGCAACTAGAAACTCCACAACTTGAAACTCCACAACTAATAAACTCCGCAACTAGAAATTCTGCAACTAGAAACTCCGCAACTAGAAATTCCACAGCTAGAAACTTCACTACTTGAAACACCACAACTAGATACTCCAAAACTACGAATTCCACAACTAGAAACTCCACAGCTAGAAAGTCCACATCTAGAAACTCTGCAGCTAGAAACTCCACAACTAGAAACTGCAGAGATAGAAAATCCACCACTAGAAACTCCACAACTAGCAACTCCACAACTACAGACACTGCAACTAGAAAACTGCGCAACTAGAAACTCCCACTTAGACTTTCCGCAACAAGAAACTGCGCAACTAGAAACTCCACAACTTGAGACTTCGCAACTAGAAACTCCACAACTAGAAACTCCACAACTAGAAACTCCAAAACTAGAAACTCCACAACTAGAAACTCCGCAACTAGAAACTCCACAGCTAGAAAGTCCGCAACTAGAAACTCAGCAACTAGGAACTCCGCAACTAGAAACTCCACAGCTAGAAAATCCACCACTAGAAACTCTACAACTAGCCACTCCACAACTACAGACTCCGCAACTAGAAAACTCTGCAACTAGAAACTCCCAACTAGACACTCCGCAACTAGAAACTCTACAACTTCAAAATCCACAACTAGAAACTCCACAACTTGAAATTCTAAAACTAGATACTCCACAACTTAAAACTCCACAACTAAAAACTCCACAACTAGAAACTCCACAACTTGAAACTCCGCAACTAGAAACTCCATAACTAGAAACTCCACTACTATAAAACTCCGCAACTAGAAACTCCGCAACTATAAACTCCACAGCTAGAAACTCCACAACTTGAGACTTTGCAACTAGAAACTCGGCAACTAGAAACCGAACAACTAGAAACTCCACAACTTGAAACTCCGCAACTACAAACTCCGCCACTACAATCTCCACAACTGGAAAACTCTGCAACTAGAAACTCTGCAACTAGAAACTCCGCAACTAGAAACTCCACAGCTAGAAACTCCACAGCTAGAAACTCCACAACTACAAACTCCAAAACTAGAGACTCCACAACTAGAAACTCCACAACTTGAAACTTCGCAACTAGAAACTCCACAACTAGAAACTCCACAACTAGAAACTCCACAGCTAGAAAATCCACCACTGGAAACTCCACAACTAGCAACTCCACAACTACAGCCTCCACAACTAGAAAACTCCACAACTAGAAACTCTCGACCAGACACACTGCAACTAGGAACTCTACAACTTCAAAATCCACAACTAGAACTCCACAACTTGAAACTCCACAACTAGATACTCCACAACTAGAAACTCCATCACTAGAAACTCCACAACCAGAAACTCGGCAACAAGAAACTCCGCAACTAGAAACTCCACAACTTGAGACTTTGCAACTAGAAAACTCCGCAACTAGAAACTCTGCAACCAGAAACTCCGCAACTAGAAACTCAACAGCTAGAAACCTTACTACTTGAAACACCACAACTAGATACTCCAAAACTACGAATTCCACAACAAGATACTCCACAACTAGAAACTCCGCAACTAGAAACTTCGCAACTTGAAACTCCGCAACTAGGAACTCCACAACTTGAGATATTGCAACTAGAAATTCGGCAACTAGAAACTCAACCACTAGAAACTCCACACCTAGAAACTCCACAACTAGAAACTCCACTACTAGAAACTCCATAACTAGAAACTCCACTACTAGAAAACTCCACAACTAGAAACTCTGCAACTAGAAACTCCGCAACTAGAAACTCCACAGCTAGAAACTTCACTACTTGAAACACTACAAGTAGATACTCCAAAACTACGAATTCCACAACAATAAACTCCAACACTAGAAACTCCGCAACTAGAAACTCCACAACTAGAACTTCCTCAACTAGAAACTCCACAACTTGAAACACCACAACTAGATTCTCTAGAAACTCCACAACTACGGACTCCACAACTAGAAACTCCAACACTGGAAACTCCACAACCAGAAACTCCGCAACTAAAAACTCCGCAACTAGAAACTTCACAGCTAAAAAATCCACAGCTAGAAATTCCACAGCCTAGAAACTGCACAACTACAGACTCCGCAACTAGAAAACTCCACAACTATAAACTCCAAAACTAGACAATCCGCAACTAGGAACTCTACAACTACAAAATCCACAACTAAAAACCTCACAACTTGAAACTCCACAACTGGATACTCAACAACTACAAACTCCACAACTAGAAACTCCACAACTTGAAACTCCGCAACTACAAACTCCGCCACTACAATCTCCACAACTGGAAAACTCTGCAACTAGAAACTCTGCAACTAGAAACTCCGCAACTAGAAACTCCACAACTAGAAACTCCACAGCTAGAAACTCCACAACTACAAACTCCACAACTAGAGACTCCACAAGTAGAAACTCCACAACTACGAACTCCACAACTAGAAACTCCACAACTAGAAACTCCACAACTTGAAACACCAACACTAGAAACTCCACAACTACAAATTTCAGTACTAGAAACTCCACAACTAAAACTCCGCAACTATAAACTCCGCAACTAGAAATTCCACAGCTAGAAAGTCCGCAACAAGATACACTGCAACTAGAAACTCCGCAACTAGAAACTCCCCAACTTGAAACTCCACAACTAGATACTCCACAACTACAAACTCCGCAACTAGAAACTCCGCAACTAGAAACTCCACAACTTGAAACTCCACAACTAATAAACTCCGCAACTAGAAATTCTGCAACTAGAAACTCCGCAACTAGAAATTCCACAGCTAGAAACTTCACTACTTGAAACACCACAACTAGATACTCCAAAACTACGAATTCCACAACTAGAAACTCCACAGCTAGAAAGTCCACATCTAGAAACTCTGCAGCTAGAAACTCCACAACTAGAAACTGCAGAGATAGAAAATCCACCACTAGAAACTCCACAACTAGCAACTCCACAACTACAGACACTGCAACTAGAAAACTGCGCAACTAGAAACTCCCACTTAGACTTTCCGCAACAAGAAACTGCGCAACTAGAAACTCCACAACTTGAGACTTCGCAACTAGAAACTCCACAACTAGAAACTCCACAACTAGAAACTCCAAAACTAGAAACTCCACAACTAGAAACTCCGCAACTAGAAACTCCACAGCTAGAAAGTCCGCAACTAGAAACTCAGCAACTAGGAACTCCGCAACTAGAAACTCCACAGCTAGAAAATCCACCACTAGAAACTCTACAACTAGCCACTCCACAACTACAGACTCCGCAACTAGAAAACTCTGCAACTAGAAACTCCCAACTAGACACTCCGCAACTAGAAACTCTACAACTTCAAAATCCACAACTAGAAACTCCACAACTTGAAATTCTAAAACTAGATACTCCACAACTTAAAACTCCACAACTAAAAACTCCACAACTAGAAACTCCACAACTTGAAACTCCGCAACTAGAAACTCCATAACTAGAAACTCCACTACTATAAAACTCCGCAACTAGAAACTCCGCAACTATAAACTCCACAGCTAGAAACTCCACAACTTGAGACTTTGCAACTAGAAACTCGGCAACTAGAAACCGCACAACTAGAAACTCCACAACTTGAAACTCCGCAACTACAAACTCCGCCACTACAATCTCCACAACTGGAAAACTCTGCAACTAGAAACTCTGCAACTAGAAACTCCGCAACTAGAAACTCCACAGCTAGAAACTCCACAGCTAGAAACTCCACAACTACAAACTCCAAAACTAGAGACTCCACAACTAGAAACTCCACAACTTGAAACTTCGCAACTAGAAACTCCACAACTAGAAACTCCACAACTAGAAACTCCACAGCTAGAAAATCCACCACTGGAAACTCCACAACTAGCAACTCCACAACTACAGCCTCCACAACTAGAAAACTCCACAACTAGAAACTCTCGACCAGACACACTGCAACTAGGAACTCTACAACTTCAAAATCCACAACTAGAACTCCACAACTTGAAACTCCACAACTAGATACTCCACAACTAGAAACTCCATCACTAGAAACTCCACAACCAGAAACTCGGCAACAAGAAACTCCGCAACTAGAAACTCCACAACTTGAGACTTTGCAACTAGAAAACTCCGCAACTAGAAACTCTGCAACCAGAAACTCCGCAACTAGAAACTCAACAGCTAGAAACCTTACTACTTGAAACACCACAACTAGATACTCCAAAACTACGAATTCCACAACAAGATACTCCACAACTAGAAACTCCGCAACTAGAAACTTCGCAACTTGAAACTCCGCAACTAGGAACTCCACAACTTGAGATATTGCAACTAGAAATTCGGCAACTAGAAACTCAACCACTAGAAACTCCACACCTAGAAACTCCACAACTAGAAACTCCACTACTAGAAACTCCATAACTAGAAACTCCACTACTAGAAAACTCCACAACTAGAAACTCTGCAACTAGAAACTCCGCAACTAGAAACTCCACAGCTAGAAACTTCACTACTTGAAACACTACAAGTAGATACTCCAAAACTACGAATTCCACAACAATAAACTCCAACACTAGAAACTCCGCAACTAGAAACTCCACAACTAGAACTTCCTCAACTAGAAACTCCACAACTTGAAACACCACAACTAGATTCTCTAGAAACTCCACAACTACGGACTCCACAACTAGAAACTCCAACACTGGAAACTCCACAACCAGAAACTCCGCAACTAAAAACTCCGCAACTAGAAACTTCACAGCTAAAAAATCCACAGCTAGAAATTCCACAGCCTAGAAACTGCACAACTACAGACTCCGCAACTAGAAAACTCCACAACTATAAACTCCAAAACTAGACAATCCGCAACTAGGAACTCTACAACTACAAAATCCACAACTAAAAACCTCACAACTTGAAACTCCACAACTGGATACTCAACAACTACAAACTCCACAACTAGAAACTCCACAACTTGAAACTCCGCAACTACAAACTCCGCCACTACAATCTCCACAACTGGAAAACTCTGCAACTAGAAACTCTGCAACTAGAAACTCCGCAACTAGAAACTCCACAACTAGAAACTCCACAGCTAGAAACTCCACAACTACAAACTCCACAACTAGAGACTCCACAAGTAGAAACTCCACAACTACGAACTCCACAACTAGAAACTCCACAACTAGAAACTCCACAACTTGAAACACCAACACTAGAAACTCCACAACTACAAATTTCAGTACTAGAAACTCCACAACTAAAACTCCGCAACTATAAACTCCGCAACTAGAAATTCCACAGCTAGAAAGTCCGCAACAAGATACACTGCAACTAGAAACTCCGCAACTAGAAACTCCCCAACTTGAAACTCCACAACTAGATACTCCACAACTACAAACTCCGCAACTAGAAACTCCGCAACTAGAAACTCCACAACTTGAAACTCCACAACTAATAAACTCCGCAACTAGAAAATCTGCAACTAGAAACTCCGCAACTAGAAACTCCACAGCTAGAAACTTCACTACTTGAAACACCACAACTAGATACTCCACAACTACGAATTCAACAACTAGAAATTCCACAGCTAGAAAGTCTACAACTAGAAACTCTGCAACTAGAAACTCCACAACTAGAAACTGCACAGATAGAAAATCCACCACTAGAAACTCCACAACTAGCAACTCCACAACTACAGACTCCGCAACAAGAAAACTGCGCAACTAGAAACTCCCACTTAGACTTTCCGCAACAAGAAACTGCGCAACTAAAAACTCCACAACTTGAGACTTCGCAACTAGAAACTCCGCAACTAGAAACTCCACAACTAGAAACTCCAAAAGTAGGAACTCCACAACTAGAAACTCCGCAACAAAAACTCCACAGCTAGAAAGTCCGCAACTAGAAACTCAGCAACTAGAAACTCCGCAACTAGAAACTCCACAGCTAGAAAATCCGCCACTAGAAACTCTACAACTAGCAACTCCACAACTACAGACTCCGTAACTTGAAAACTCTGCAACTAGAAACTCCCAACTAGACACTCCGCAACTAGAAACTCTACAACTTCAAAATCCACAACTAGAAACTCCACAACTTGAAATTCTAAAACTAGATACTCCACAACTTAAAACTCCACAACTAAAAACTCCACAACTAGAAACTCCACAACTTGAAACTCCGCAACTAGAAACTCCGTAACTAGAAACTCCACAACTTAAAACTCCACAACTAGAAACTCCGCAATTCGAAACTCCACAACTAGACACTCCACTACTATAAAACTCCGAAACTAGAAACTCCGCAACTAGAAACTCCGCAACTATAAACTCCACAGCTAGAAACTTCACAACTTGAGACTTTCCAACTAGATACTCGACAACTAGAATCCGAACAACAAGAAACTCCACAACTAGAAACTCCACAACTTGAAACGCAACAAATAGATACTCCACAACTACGAATTGCACAACTAGAAACTCCACAAATAGAAACTCCGCAACTAGAAACTCCGCAACTAGAAACTCTACAGCTAGAAACTCCACAACTTGAGACTTTGCAACTAGAAACTCGGCAACTAGAAACCCAACAATTAGAAACTCCACAACTAGAACCTCCACAACTTGAAACACAACTAATAGATACTTCACAACTACAAATTCCACAACTAGAAACTCCACAACTAGAAACTCCGCAATTAGAAACTCCGCTACTAGAAACTCCATCACTAGAAACTCCACAACCAGAAACTCGGCAAGAAGAAACTCCGCAACTAGAAACTCCACAACTTGAAACTTCGCAACTAGAAACTCCACAACTAGAAACTCCACAACTATAGACTCCACAACTAGAAGCCCCAAAGCTAGAAAATCCACCACTGGAAACTCCACAACTAGCAACTCCACAACTACAGCCTCCACAACTAGAAAACTCCACAACTAGAAACTCTCAACCAGACACACTGCAACTAGGAACTCTACAACTTCAAAATCCACAACTAGAACTCCACAACTTGAAACTCCACAACTAGATACTCCACAACTAGAAACTCCATCACTAGAAACTCCACAACCAGAAACTCGGCAACAAGAAACTCCGCAACTAGAAACTCCACAACTTGAGACTTTGCAACTAGAAAACTCCGCAACTAGAAACTCTGCAACCAGAAACTCCGCAACTAGAAACTCAACAGCTAGAAACCTTACTACTTGAAACACCACAACTAGATACTCCAAAACTACGAATTCCACAACAAGATACTCCACAACTAGAAACTCCGCAACTAGAAACTTCGCAACTAGAAACTCCGCAAGTAGGAACTCCACAACTTGAGATATTGCAACTAGAAATTCGGCAACTAGAAACTCAACCACTAGAAACTCCACACCTAGAAACTCCACAACTAGAAACTCCACTACTTGAAACTCCATAACTAGAAACTCCACTACTAGAAAACTCCACAACTAGAAACTCTGCAACTAGAAACTCCGCAACTAGAAACTCCACAGCTAGGAACTTCACTACTTGAAACACTACAAGTAGATACTCCAAAACTACGAATTCCACAACAATAAACTCCAACACTAGAAACTCCGCAACTAGAAACTCCACAACTAGAACTTCCTCAACTAGAAACTCCACAACTTGAAACACCACAACTAGATTCTCTAGAAACTCCACAACTACGGACTCCACAACTAGAAACTCCAACACTGGAAACTCCACAACCAGAAACTCCGCAACTAAAAACTCCGCAACTAGAAACTTCACAGCTAAAAATCCACAGCTAGAAATTCCACAGCCTAGAAACTGCACAACTACAGACTCCGCAACTAGAAAACTCCACAACTATAAACTCCAAAACTAGACAAACCGCAACTAGGAACTCTACAACTACAAAATCCACAACTAAAAACCTCACAACTTGAAACTCCACAACTAGATACTCAACAACTACAAACTCCTCAACTACGAACTCCACAACTAGAAAATCCACAACTAGAAACTCCACAACTTGAAACACCTACACTAGATACTCCACAACTACAAACTCAACAACTAGAAACTCCACAATTAGAAACTCCACATCTAGAAACTCCACAACTTGAAACTCCATAACTAGAAACTCCACTACTAGAAAACTCCACAACTAGAAATTCTGCAACGAGAAACTCCGCAACTAGAATCTCCACAGCTAGAAACTTCACTACTTGAAACACTACAACTAGATACTCCAAAACTACGAATTCCACAACAATAAACTCCAACACTAGAAACTCCCCAAATAGAAACTCCCAACTTGACACTTCACAACTAGGAACTCTACAACTTCAAAATCCACAACTAGAAACTCTACAACTTGAAACTCCACAACTAGATACTCCACAACTACAAACTCCACAACTACAAACTCCACAACTTGAAACTCCACAACTTGAAACTCCATAACTAGAAACTCCACTACTAGAAAACTCCGCAACTAGAAACTCTGCAACTAGAAACTCCGCAACTAGAAACTCCACAGATAGAAACTTCACTACTTGAAACACCACAACTAGATACTTCAAAACTACAAATTCCACAACTAGAAACTCCGCAACTAGAAACTCCGCAACTAGAAACTCCGCAACTAGAAACTCCACAGCTAGAAACTCCACAACTTGAGATTTTACTACTAAAAACTCGGCAACTAGAAACTCAACCACTAGAAACTCCACAACTAGAAACTTCTCAACTAAAAACTCCACAACTTGAAACACCACAACTAGATACTCCACAACTACAAACTCCACAACTAGAAACTCCACAACTAGAAACTCCACAACTTGAAACTCCATAACTAGAAACTCCACTACTAGAAAACTCCACAACTTGAAACTCTGCAACTAGAAACTCCGCAACTAGAAACTTCACAGCTAGAAACTTCACTACTTGAAACACTACAACTAGATACTCCAAAACTACGAATTCCACAACAATAAACTCCAACACTAGAAACTCCGCAACTAGAAACTCCACAACTAGAAACTCCTCAACTAGAAACTCCACAACTTTAAACACCACAACTAGTTTCTCTAGCAACTCCACAACTAGAAACTCCACAACTTGAAACTCCGCAACTACAAATTCCACAACTAGAAACTCCACAACTAGAAACTTCTCAACTAAAAACTCCACAACTTGAAATACCACAACTAGATACTCCACAACTACAAACTCCAGAACTAGAAACTCCACAACTAGAAACTCTACAACTAGAAACTCCACAACTTGAAACTCCATAACTAGAAACTCCACTGCTAGAAAACTCCACAACTAGAAACTCTGCAACTAGAAACTCCGCAACTAGAAACTCCACAGCTAGAAACTTCACTACTTGAAACACTACAACTAGATACTCCAAAACACCAAATTCCACAACAATAAACTCCAACACTAGAAACTCCGCAACTAGAAACTCCACAACTAGAAACCCCTCAACTAGAAACTCCACAACTTGAAACACCACAACTAGTCTCTCTAGAAACTCCACAACTAGAAATTCCACAACTTGAAACCGCCACAAATAGATACTCCACAACTACGGACTCCACAACTAGAAACTCCAACACTAGAAACTCCACAACCAGAAACTCCGCAACTAAAAACTCCGCAACGAGAAACTCCACAACTAAAAACTTCACAACTTGAAACTCCACAACTAGAATCTCCACAACTACAAACTCCACAACTAGAAACTCCACAGCTAGAAAGTCCACAACTAGAAACTCTGCAACTAGAAACTCCACAACTAGTAACTGCACAGATAGAAAATCCACCACTAGAAACTCCACAACTAGCAACTCCACAACTAGCAACTCCACAACTACAGACTCCGCAACTAGAAAACTCCGCAACTAGAAACTCCCACTTAGACTTTCCGCAACAAGAAACTCCGCAACTAGAAACTCCACAACTTGAGACTTCGAAACTACAAACTCCACAACTAGAAACTCCACAACTAGAAACTCCACAACTAGAAACTCCACAACTAGAAACCCCGCAACTAGAAACTCCACAGCTAGAATGTCCGCAACTAGAAACTCTGCAACTAGAAACTCCGCAACTAGAAACTCCACAGCTAGAAAATCCACCACTAGAAACTCCACAACTAGCAACTCCCATCTAGACACTCCGCAACTAGGAACTCTACAACTTCAAAATCCACAACTAGAAACTCCACAACTTGAAGCTCCACAACTAGATACTCCACAACTACAAACTCCACAACTTGAAACTCCGCAACTTGAAACTCCATAACTAGAAACTCCACTACTAGAAAACTCCGCAACTAGAAACTCTGCAACTAGAAACTCCGCAACTAGAAACTCCACAGCTAGAAACTCCGCAACTAGAAATCCCACAACTAGAGACTCCACAACTAGAGACTTCACAACTAGAAACTCCGCAACTAGAAAATCCACAACTAGAAACTCCACAGCTAGAAACTCCACATTTTGAAACACCACAACTAGATACTCCACAACTACTAATTCCATAACTAGAAACTCCACAACTTGAAACTCAACAAATAGATACTCCACAACTATGGACTCCACAACTAAAAACTCTAACACTAGAAACACCACAACTACATACTCCACAACTACAAACTCCACAACTAGAAACTCCGCAATTAGAAACTCCGCAACTAGAAACTACACAGCTAGAAACTTCACTACTTGAAACACCACAACTAGATACTCCACAACTACGAATTCCACAACTAGAAACTCCACACCTAGGAAGTCCTCAACTAGAAACTCTGCAACTGCAATCTCCGCAACTAGAAACTCCCAACTAGACTTTCCGCAACAAGAAACTCCGCAACTAGAAACTCCACAACTTGACACTTCGAAACTACAAATTCCACAACTAGAAACTCCACAACTAGAAACTCCGCAACTAGAAACTCCAAAGCTAGAAAGTCCGCAACTAAAAACTCTGCAACTAGAAACTCCGCAACTAGAAACTCCACAGCTAGAAAATCCACCACTAGAAACTCCACAACTAGCAACTCCCATCTAGACACTCCGCAACTAGGAACTCTACAACTTCAAAATCCACAACTAGAAACTCCACAACTTGAAACTCCACAACTAGATACTCCACAACTACAAACTCCACAATTTGAAACTCCGCAACTAGAAACTCCATAACTAGAAACTCCACTACTAGAAAACTCCGCAACTAGAAACTCTGCAACTAGAAATCCGCAACAAGAAACTCCACAGCTAGAAACTTCACAACTTGAAACACCACAACTAGATACCCCAAAACTACGAATTCCACAACTAGAAACTTCGCAACTAGAAATGCCGCAACTAGAAACTCCGGAACTAGAAACTCCATAACTAGAGACTCCATAACTAGGAACTCCACAACTAGAAACTCCACAACTACAGACTACACAACTAGAAACTCCACAACTAGAAACTCCACAACCAGAAACTCCACAACCAGAAACTCCGCAACTAGAAACTCCGCAACTAGAAATCCCACAACTAGAGACTCCACAACTAGAGACTTCACAACTAGAAACTCCGCAACTAGAAAATCCACAACTAGAAACTCCACAGCTAGATACTCCACATTTTGAAACACCACAACTAGATACTCCACAACTACAAATTCCATAACTAGAAAATCCACAACTTGAAACTCAACAAATAGATACTCCACAACTATGGACTCCACAACTAGAAACTCTAACACTAGAAACTCCACAACCAGAAACTCCGCAACTAAAAACTCCGCAAATAGAAACTCCACAGCTAGAAAATCCACAGCTAGAAATTCCAAAACTAGAAACTCCACAACTACAGACTCCGCAACTATAAACTCCACAACTAGATAATCCTCAACTAGGAACTCTACAACTTCAAAATCCACAACTAAAAACTTCACAACTTGAAACTCCACAACTAGATACTCCACAACTACAAACTCCAACACTACAAACTCCACAACTTGAAACTCCGCAACTAGATACTCCGTAACTAGAAACTCCACTACTAGAAAACTCCGCAACTAGAAACGCTGCAACTAGAAACTCCACAACTTGAAACACCACAACTAGAAAGTCCACAACTACAAACTCCACAACTAGAAACTCCACAACTAAAAACTCCACAACTTGAAACTCCGCAACTAGAAACTCCACAGCTAGAAAGTCCGCAACTAGAAACTCTGCAACTAAAAACTCCGCAACTAGAAATTCCACAGCTAGGAAATCCACCACTAGAAACTCCACAACTAGCAACTCCCAACTAGACACTCCGCAACTAGGAACTCTACAAATTCAAAATCCACAACTAGAAACTCCACAACTTGAAACTCCACAACTAGATACTCCACAACTACACACTCCACAACTACAAACTCCACAACTTGAAACTCCGAAACTAGAAACTCCATAACTAGAAACTCCACTACTAGAAAACTCCGCCACTAGAAACTCCACAACTTGAGATTTTGCTACTAGAAACTCGGCAACTAGAAACTCAACCACTAGAAACTCCACAACTAGAAACTTCTCAACTAAAAACTCCACAACTTGAAACACCACAACTAGATACTCCACAACTACAAACTCCACAACTAGAAACTCCACAATTAGAAACTCCACATCTAGAAACTCCACAACTTGAAACTCCATAACTAGAAACTCCACTACTAGAAAACTCCACAACTAGAAACTCTGCAACGAGAAACTCCGCAACTAGAATCTCCACAGCTAGAAACTTCACTACTTGAAACACTACAACTAGATACTCCAAAACTACGAATTCCACAACAATAAACTCCAACACTAGAAACTCCGCAACTAGAAACTCCCAACTTGACACTTCACAACTAGGAACTCTACAACTTCAAAATCCACAACTAGAAACTCCACAACTTGAAACTCCACAACTAGATACTCCACAACTACAAACTCCACAACTACAAACTCCACAACTTGAAACTCCGCAACTAGAAACTCCATAACTAGAAACTCCACTACTAGAAAACTCCGCAACTAGAAACTCTGCAACTAGAAACTCCGCAACTAGAAACTCCACAGATAGAAACTTCACTACTTGAAACACCACAACTAGATACTTCAAAACTACAAATTCCACAACTAGAAACTCCGCAACTAGAAACTCCGCAACTAGAAACTCCGCAACTAGAAACTCCACAGCTAGAAACTCCACAACTTGAGATTTTACTACTAAAAACTCGGCAACTAGAAACTCAACCACTAGAAACTCCACAACTAGAAACTTCTCAACTAAAAACTCCACAACTTGAAACACCACAACTAGATACTCCACAACTACAAACTCCACAACTATAAACTCCACAACTAGAAACTCCACAACTTGAAACTCCATAACTAGAAACTCCACTACTAGAAAACTCCACAACTTGAAACTCTGCAACTAGAAACTCCGCAACTAGAAACTTCACAGCTAGAAACTTCACTACTTGAAACACTACAACTAGATACTCCAAAACTACGAATTCCACAACAATAAACTCCAACACTAGAAACTCCGCAACTAGAAACTCCACAACTAGAAACTCCTCAACTAGAAACTCCACAACTTTAAACACCACAACTAGTTTCTCTAGCAACTCCACAACTAGAAACTCCACAACTTGAAACTCCGCAACTACAAATTCCACAACTAGAAATTCCACAACTTGAAACCCCTCAAATAGATACTCCACAACTACGGACTCCACAACTAGAAACTCCAACACTAGAAACTCCACAACCAGAAACTCCGCAACTGAAAACTCCGCAACTAGAAACTCCACAGCTAAAAAATCCACAGCTAGAAATTCCACAACTAGAAACTCCACAACTTGAGATTTTGCTACTAGAAACTCGGCAACTAGAAACTCAACCACTAGAAACTCCACAACTAGAAACTTTTCAACTAAAAACTCCACAACTTGAAACACCACAACTAGATACTCCACATCTACAAACTCCACAACTAGAATCTCCACAACTTGAAACTCCATAACTAGAAACTCCACTACTAGAAAACTCCACAACTAGAAACTCTGCAACTAGAAACTCCGCAACTAGAAACTCCACAGCTAGAAACTTCACTACTTGAAACACTACAACTAGATACTCCAAAACTACGAATTCCACAAAAATAAACTCCAACACTAGAAAACTCCGCAACTATAAACTCCACAACTAGACAATCCGCAACTAGGAATTCTACAACTTCAATATCCACAACTAAAAACTTCACAACTTGAAACTCCACAACTAGATACTCCACAACTAGAAACTCCGCAACAAAAACTCCACAGCTAGAAAGTCCGCAACTAGAAACTCAGCAACTAGAAACTCCGCAACTAGAAACTCCACAGCTAGAAAATCCGCCACTAGAAACTCTACAACTAGCAACTCCACAACTACAGACTCCGCAACTTGAAAACTCTGCAACTAGAAACTCCCAACTAGACACTCCGCAACTAGAAACTCTACAACTTCAAAATCCACAACTAGAAACTCCACAACTTGAAATTCTAAAACTAGATACTCCACAACTTAAAACTCCACAACTAAAAACTCCACAACTAGAAACTCCACAACTTGAAACTCCGCAACTAGAAACTCCATAACTAGAAACTCCACAACTTAAAACTCCACAACTAGAAACTCCGCAATTCGAAACTCCACAACTAGACACTCCACTACTATAAAACTCCGAAACTAGAAACTCCGCAACTATAAACTCCACAGCTAGAAACTTCACAACTTGAGACTTTCCAACTAGATACTCGACAACTAGAATCCGAACAACTAGAAACTCCACAACTAGAAACTCCACAACTTGAAACGCAACAAATAGATACTCCACAACTACGAATTGCACAACTAGAAACTCCACAAATAGAAACTCCGCAACTAGAAACTCCGCAACTAGAAACTCTACAGCTAGAAACTCCACAACTTGAGACTTTGCAACTAGAAACTCGGCAACTAGAAACCCAACAATTAGAAACTCCACAACTAGAACCTCCACAACTTGAAACTCCACAACTTGAAACACAACTAATAGATACTTCACAACTACAAATTCCACAACTAGAAACTCCACAACTAGAAACTCCGCAATTAGAAACTCCGCTACTAGAAACTCCATCACTAGAAACTCCACAACCAGAAACTCGGCAAGAAGAAACTCCGCAACTAGAAACTCCACAACTTGAAACTTCGCAACTAGAAACTCCACAACTAGAAACTCCACAACTATAGACTCCACAACTAGAAGCCCCAAAGCTAGAAAATCCACCACTGGAAACTCCACAACTAGCAACTCCACAACTACAGCCTCCACAACTAGAAAACTCCACAACTAGAAACTCTCAACCAGACACACTGCAACTAGTAACTCTACAACTTCAAAATCCACAACTAGAACTCCACAACTTGAAACTCCACAACTAGATACTCCACAACTAGAAACTCCATCACTAGAAACTCCACAACCAGAAACTCGGCAACAAGAAACTCCGCAACTAGAAACTCCACAACTTGAGACTTTGCAACTAGAAAACTCCGCAACTAGAAACTCTGCAACCAGAAACTCCGCAACTAGAAACTCAACAGCTAGAAACCTTACTACTTGAAACACCACAACTAGATACTCCAAAACTACGAATTCCACAACAAGATACTCCACAACTAGAAACTCCGCAACTAGAAACTTCGCAACTTGAAACTCGTCAACTAGGAACTCCACAACTTGAGATATTGCAACTAGAAATTCGGCAACTAGAAACTCAACCACTAGAAACTCCACACCTAGAAACTCCACAACTAGAAACTCCACTACTAGAAACTCCATAACTAGAAACTCCACTACTAGAAAACTCCACAACTAGAAACTCTGCAACTAGAAACTCCGCAACTAGAAACTCCACAGCTAGAAACTTCACTACTTGAAACACTACAAGTAGATACTCCAAAACTACGAATTCCACAACAATAAACTCCAACACTAGAAACTCCGCAACTAGAAACTCCACAACTAGAACTTCCTCAACTAGAAACTCCACAACTTGAAACACCACAACTAGATTCTCTAGAAACTCCACAACTACGGACTCCACAACTAGAAACTCCAACACTGGAAACTCCACAACCAGAAACTCCGCAACTAAAAACTCCGCAACTAGAAACTTCACAGCTAAAAAATCCACAGCTAGAAATTCCACAGCCTAGAAACTGCACAACTACAGACTCCGCAACTAGAAAACTCCACAACTATAAACTCCAAAACTAGACAATCCGCAACTAGGAACTCTACAACTACAAAATCCACAACTAAAAACCTCACAACTTGAAACTCCACAACTAGATACTCAACAACTACAAACTCCACAACTACGGACTCCACAACTAGAAACTCCAACACTAGAAACTCCACAACCAGAAACTCCGCAACTGAAAACTCCGCAACTAGAAACTCCACAGCTAAAAAATCCACAGCTAGAAATTCCACAACTAGAAACTCCACAACTTGAGATTTTGCTACTAGAAACTCGGCAACTAGAAACTCAACCACTAGAAACTCCACAACTAGAAACTTTTCAACTAAAAACTCCACAACTTGAAACACCACAACTAGATACTCCACATCTACAAACTCCACAACTAGAATCTCCACAACTTGAAACTCCATAACTAGAAACTCCACTACTAGAAAACTCCACAACTAGAAACTCTGCAACTAGAAACTCCGCAACTAGAAACTCCACAGCTAGAAACTTCACTACTTGAAACACTACAACTAGATACTGCAAAACTACGAATTCCACAAAAATAAACTCCAACACTAGAAAACTCCGCAACTATAAACTCCACAACTAGACAATCCGCAACTAGGAATTCTACAACTTCAATATCCACAACTAAAAACTTCACAACTTGAAACTCCACAACTAGATACTCCACAACTAGAAACTCCGCAACAAAAACTCCACAGCTAGAAAGTCCGCAACTAGAAACTCAGCAACTAGAAACTCCGCAACTAGAAACTCCACAGCTAGAAAATCCGCCACTAGAAACTCTACAACTAGCAACTCCACAACTACAGACTCCGCAACTTGAAAACTCTGCAACTAGAAACTCCCAACTAGACACTCCGCAACTAGAAACTCTACAACTTCAAAATCCACAACTAGAAACTCCACAACTTGAAATTCTAAAACTAGATACTCCACAACTTAAAACTCCACAACTAAAAACTCCACAACTAGAAACTCCACAACTTGAAACTCCGCAACTAGAAACTCCATAACTAGAAACTCCACAACTTAAAACTCCACAACTAGAAACTCCGCAATTCGAAACTCCACAACTAGACACTCCACTACTATAAAACTCCGAAACTAGAAACTCCGCAACTATAAACTCCACAGCTAGAAACTTCACAACTTGAGACTTTCCAACTAGATACTCGACAACTAGAATCCGAACAACTAGAAACTCCACAACTAGAAACTCCACAACTTGAAACGCAACAAATAGATACTCCACAACTACGAATTGCACAACTAGAAACTCCACAAATAGAAACTCCGCAACTAGAAACTCCGCAACTAGAAACTCTACAGCTAGAAACTCCACAACTTGAGACTTTGCAACTAGAAACTCGGCAACTAGAAACCCAACAATTAGAAACTCCACAACTAGAACCTCCACAACTTGAAACTCCACAACTTGAAACACAACTAATAGATACTTCACAACTACAAATTCCACAACTAGAAACTCCACAACTAGAAACTCCGCAATTAGAAACTCCGCTACTAGAAACTCCATCACTAGAAACTCCACAACCAGAAACTCGGCAAGAAGAAACTCCGCAACTAGAAACTCCACAACTTGAAACTTCGCAACTAGAAACTCCACAACTAGAAACTCCACAACTATAGACTCCACAACTAGAAGCCCCAAAGCTAGAAAATCCACCACTGGAAACTCCACAACTAGCAACTCCACAACTACAGCCTCCACAACTAGAAAACTCCACAACTAGAAACTCTCAACCAGACACACTGCAACTAGTAACTCTACAACTTCAAAATCCACAACTAGAACTCCACAACTTGAAACTCCACAACTAGATACTCCACAACTAGAAACTCCATCACTAGAAACTCCACAACCAGAAACTCGGCAACAAGAAACTCCGCAACTAGAAACTCCACAACTTGAGACTTTGCAACTAGAAAACTCCGCAACTAGAAACTCTGCAACCAGAAACTCCGCAACTAGAAACTCAACAGCTAGAAACCTTACTACTTGAAACACCACAACTAGATACTCCAAAACTACGAATTCCACAACAAGATACTCCACAACTAGAAACTCCGCAACTAGAAACTTCGCAACTTGAAACTCGTCAACTAGGAACTCCACAACTTGAGATATTGCAACTAGAAATTCGGCAACTAGAAACTCAACCACTAGAAACTCCACACCTAGAAACTCCACAACTAGAAACTCCACTACTAGAAACTCCATAACTAGAAACTCCACTACTAGAAAACTCCACAACTAGAAACTCTGCAACTAGAAACTCCGCAACTAGAAACTCCACAGCTAGAAACTTCACTACTTGAAACACTACAAGTAGATACTCCAAAACTACGAATTCCACAACAATAAACTCCAACACTAGAAACTCCGCAACTAGAAACTCCACAACTAGAACTTCCTCAACTAGAAACTCCACAACTTGAAACACCACAACTAGATTCTCTAGAAACTCCACAACTACGGACTCCACAACTAGAAACTCCAACACTGGAAACTCCACAACCAGAAACTCCGCAACTAAAAACTCCGCAACTAGAAACTTCACAGCTAAAAAATCCACAGCTAGAAATTCCACAGCCTAGAAACTGCACAACTACAGACTCCGCAACTAGAAAACTCCACAACTATAAACTCCAAAACTAGACAATCCGCAACTAGGAACTCTACAACTACAAAATCCACAACTAAAAACCTCACAACTTGAAACTCCACAACTAGATACTCAACAACTACAAACTCCACAACTAGAAACTCCACAACTTGAAACTCCGCAACTACAAACTCCGCCACTACAATCTCCACAACTTGAAAACTCTGCAACTAGAAACTCTGCAACTAGAAACTCCGCAACTAGAAACTCCACAACTAGAAACTCCACAGCTAGAAACTCCACAACTACAAACTCCACAACTAGAGACTCCACAAGTAGAAACTCCACAACTACGAACTCCACAACTAGAAACTCCACAACTAGAAACTCCACAACTTGAAACACCAACACTAGATACTCCACAACTACAAATTTCAGTACTAGAAACTCCACAACTAAAACTCCGCAACTATAAACTCCGCAACTAGAAATTCCACAGCTAGAAAGTCCGCAACAAGATACACTGCAACTAGAAACTCCGCAACTAGAAACTCCCCAACTTGAAACTCCACAACTAGATACTCCACAACTACAAACTCCGCAACTAGAAACTCCGCAACTAGAAACTCCACAACTTGAAACTCCACAACTAATAAACTCCGCAACTAGAAATTCTGCAACTAGAAACTCCGCAACTAGAAATTCCACAGCTAGAAACTTCACTACTTGAAACACCACAACTAGATACTCCAAAACTACGAATTCCACAACTAGAAACTCCACAGCTAGAAAGTCCACATCTAGAAACTCTGCAGCTAGAAACTCCACAACTAGAAACTGCAGAGATAGAAAATCCACCACTAGAAACTCCACAACTAGCAACTCCACAACTACAGACACTGCAACTAGAAAACTGCGCAACTAGAAACTCCCACTTAGACTTTCCGCAACAAGAAACTGCGCAACTAGAAACTCCACAACTTGAGACTTCGCAACTAGAAACTCCACAACTAGAAACTCCACAACTAGAAACTCCAAAACTAGAAACTCCACAACTAGAAACTCCGCAACTAGAAACTCCACAGCTAGAAAGTCCGCAACTAGAAACTCAGCAACTAGGAACTCCGCAACTAGAAACTCCACAGCTAGAAAATCCACCACTAGAAACTCTACAACTAGCCACTCCACAACTACAGACTCCGCAACTAGAAAACTCTGCAACTAGAAACTCCCAACTAGACACTCCGCAACTAGAAACTCTACAACTTCAAAATCCACAACTAGAAACTCCACAACTTGAAATTCTAAAACTAGATACTCCACAACTTAAAACTCCACAACTAAAAACTCCACAACTAGAAACTCCACAACTTGAAACTCCGCAACTAGAAACTCCATAACTAGAAACTCCACTACTATAAAACTCCGCAACTAGAAACTCCGCAACTATAAACTCCACAGCTAGAAACTCCACAACTTGAGACTTTGCAACTAGAAACTCGGCAACTAGAAACCGAACAACTAGAAACTCCACAACTTGAAACTCCGCAACTACAAACTCCGCCACTACAATCTCCACAACTGGAAAACTCTGCAACTAGAAACTCTGCAACTAGAAACTCCGCAACTAGAAACTCCACAGCTAGAAACTCCACAGCTAGAAACTCCACAACTACAAACTCCAAAACTAGAGACTCCACAACTAGAAACTCCACAACTTGAAACTTCGCAACTAGAAACTCCACAACTAGAAACTCCACAACTATAGACTCCACAACTAGAAACTCCACAGCTAGAAAATCCACCACTGGAAACTCCACAACTAGCAACTCCACAACTACAGCCTCCACAACTAGAAAACTCCACAACTAGAAACTCTCGACCAGACACACTGCAACTAGGAACTCTACAACTTCAAAATCCACAACTAGAACTCCACAACTTGAAACTCCACAACTAGATACTCCACAACTAGAAACTCCATCACTAGAAACTCCACAACCAGAAACTCGGCAACAAGAAACTCCGCAACTAGAAACTCCACAACTTGAGACTTTGCACCTAGAAAACTCCGCAACTAGAAACTCTGCAACCAGAAACTCCGCAACTAGAAACTCAACAGCTAGAAACCTTACTACTTGAAACACCACAACTAGATACTCCAAAACTACGAATTCCACAACAAGATACTCCACAACTAGAAACTCCGCAACTAGAAACTTCGCAACTTGAAACTCCGCAACTAGGAACTCCACAACTTGAGATATTGCAACTAGAAATTCGGCAACTAGAAACTCAACCACTAGAAACTCCACACCTAGAAACTCCACAACTAGAAACTCCGCTACTAGAAACTCCATAACTAGAAACTCCACTACTAGAAAACTCCACAACTAGAAACTCTGCAACTAGAAACTCCGCAACTAGAAACTCCACAGCTAGAAACTTCACTACTTGAAACACTACAAGTAGATACTCCAAAACTACGAATTCCACAACAATAAACTCCAACACTAGAAACTCCGCAACTAGAAACTCCACAACTAGAACTTCCTCAACTAGAAACTCCACAACTTGAAACACCACAACTAGATTCTCTAGAAACTCCACAACTACGGACTCCACAACTAGAAACTCCAACACTGGAAACTCCACAACCAGAAACTCCGCAACTAAAAACTCCGCAACTAGAAACTTCACAGCTAAAAAATCCACAGCTAGAAATTCCACAGCCTAGAAACTGCACAACTACAGACTCCGCAACTAGAAAACTCCACAACTATAAACTCCAAAACTAGACAATCCGCAACTAGGAACTCTACAACTACAAAATCCACAACTAAAAACCTCACAACTTGAAACTCCACAACTAGATACTCAACAACTACAAACTCCACAACTAGAAACTCCACAACTTGAAACTCCGCAACTACAAACTCCGCCACTACAATCTCCACAACTGGAAAACTCTGCAACTAGAAACTCTGCAACTAGAAACTCCGCAACTAGAAACTCCACAACTAGAAACTCCACAGCTAGAAACTCCACAACTACAAACTCCACAACTAGAGACTCCACAAGTAGAAACTCCACAACTACGAACTCCACAACTAGAAACTCCACAACTAGAAACTCCACAACTTGAAACACCAACACTAGATACTCCACAACTACAAATTTCAGTACTAGAAACTCCACAACTAAAACTCCGCAACTATAAACTCCGCAACTAGAAATTCCACAGCTAGAAAGTCCGCAACAAGATACACTGCAACTATAAACTCCGCAACTAGAAACTCCCCAACTTGAAACTCCACAACTAGATACTCCACAACTACAAACTCCGCAACTAGAAACTCCGCAACTAGAAACTCCACAACTTGAAACTCCACAACTAATAAACTCCGCAACTAGAAAATCTGCAACTAGAAACTCCGCAACTAGAAACTCCACAGCTAGAAACTTCACTACTTGAAACACCACAACTAGATACTCCACAACTACGAATTCCACAACTAGAAATTCCACAGCTAGAAAGTCTACAACTAGAAACTCTGCAACTAGAAACTCCACAACTAGAAACTGCACAGATAGAAAATCCACCACTAGAAACTCCACAACTAGCAACTCCACAACTACAGACTCCGCAACAAGAAAACTGCGCAACTAGAAACTCCCACTTAGACTTTCCGCAACAAGAAACTGCGCAACTAAAAACTCCACAACTTGAGACTTCGCAACTAGAAACTCCGCAACTAGAAACTCCACAACTAGAAACTCCAAAAGTAGGAACTCCACAACTAGAAACTCCGCAACAAAAACTCCACAGCTAGAAAGTCCGCAACTAGAAACTCAGCAACTAGAAACTCCGCAACTAGAAACTCCACAGCTAGAAAATCCGCCACTAGAAACTCTACAACTAGCAACTCCACAACTACAGACTCCGCAACTTGAAAACTCTGCAACTAGAAACTCCCAACTAGACACTCCGCAACTAGAAACTCTACAACTTCAAAATCCACAACTAGAAACTCCACAACTTGAAATTCTAAAACTAGATACTCCACAACTTAAAACTCCACAACTAAAAACTCCACAACTAGAAACTCCACAACTTGAAACTCCGCAACTAGAAACTCCATAACTAGAAACTCCACAACTTAAAACTCCACAACTAGAAACTCCGCAATTCGAAACTCCACAACTAGACACTCCACTACTATAAAACTCCGAAACTAGAAACTCCGCAACTAGAAACTCCGCAACTATAAACTCCACAGCTAGAAACTTCACAACTTGAGACTTTCCAACTAGATACTCGACAACTAGAATCCGAACAACAAGAAACTCCACAACTAGAAACTCCACAACTTGAAACGCAACAAATAGATACTCCACAACTACGAATTGCACAACTAGAAACTCCACAAATAGAAACTCCGCAACTAGAAACTCTGCAACTAGAAACTCTACAGCTAGAAACTCCACAACTTGAGACTTTGCAACTAGAAACTCGGCAACTAGAAACCCAACAATTAGAAACTCCACAACTAGAACCTCCACAACTTGAAACTCCACAACTTGAAACACAACTAATAGATACTTCACAACTACAAATTCCACAACTAGAAACTCCACAACTAGAAACTCCGCAATTAGAAACTCCGCTACTAGAAACTCCATCACTAGAAACTCCACAACCAGAAACTCGGCAAGAAGAAACTCCGCAACTAGAAACTCCACAACTTGAAACTTCGCAACTAGAAACTCCACAACTAGAAACTCCACAACTATAGACTCCACAACTAGAAGCCCCAAAGCTAGAAAATCCACCACTGGAAACTCCACAACTAGCAACTCCACAACTACAGCCTCCACAACTAGAAAACTCCACAACTAGAAACTCTCAACCAGACACACTGCAACTAGGAACTCTACAACTTCAAAATCCACAACTAGAACTCCACAACTTGAAACTCCACAACTAGATACTCCACAACTAGAAACTCCATCACTAGAAACTCCACAACCAGAAACTCGGCAACAAGAAACTCCGCAACTAGAAACTCCACAACTTGAGACTTTGCAACTAGAAAACTCCGCAACTAGAAACTCTGCAACCAGAAACTCCGCAACTAGAAACTCAACAGCTAGAAACCTTACTACTTGAAACGCCACAACTAGATACTCCAAAACTACGAATTCCACAACAAGATACTCCACAACAAGAAACTCCGCAACTAGAAACTTCGCAACTTGAAACTCCGCAACTAGGAACTCCACAACTTGAGATATTGCAACTAGAAACTCCGCAACTAGAAACTCCACAGCTAGAAACTTCACTACTTGAAACACTACAAGTAGATACTCCAAAACTACGAATTCCACAACAATAAACTCCAACACTAGAAACTCCGCAACTAGAAACTCCACAACTAGAACTTCCTCAACTAGAAACTCCACAACTTGAAACACCACATCTAGATTCTCTAGAAACTCCACAACTACGGACTCCACAACTAGAAACTCCAACACTGGAAACTCCACAACCAGAAACTCCGCAACTAAAAACTCCGCAACTATAAACTCCAAAACTAGACAATCCGCAACTAGGAACTCTACAACTACAAAATCCACAACTAAAAACCTCACAACTTGAAACTCCACAACTAGATACTCAACAACTTGAAACTCCGCAACTACAAACTCCGCCACTACAATCTCCACAACTGGAAAACTCTGCAACTAGAAACTCTGCAACTAGAAACTCCGCAACTAGAAACTCCACAACTAGAAACTCCACAGCTAGAAACTCCACAACTACAAACTCCACAACTAGAGACTCCACAAGTAGAAACTCCACAACTACGAACTCCACAACTAGAAACTCCACAACTAGAAACTCCACAACTTGAAACACCAACACTAGATACTCCACAACTACAAATTTCAGTACTAGAAACTCCACAACTAAAACTCCGCAACTATAAACTCCGCAACTAGAAATTCCACAGCTAGAAAGTCCGCAACAAGATACACTGCAACTAGAAACTCCGCAACTAGAATCTCCCCAACTTGAAACTCCACAACTAGATACTCCACAACTACAAACTCCGCAACTAGAAACTCCGCAACTAGAAACTCCACAACTTGAAACTCCAAAACTAATAAACTCCGCAACTAGAAATTCTGCAACTAGAAACTCCGCAACTAGAAATTCCACAGCTAGAAACTTCACTACTTGAAACACCACAACTAGATACTCCAAAACTACGAATTCCACAACTAGAAACTCCACAGCTAGAAAGTCCACATCTAGAAACTCTGCAGCTAGAAACTCCACAACTAGAAACTGCAGAGATAGAAAATCCACCACTAGAAACTCCACAACTAGCAACTCCACAACTACAGACTCTGCAACTAGAAAACTGCGCAACTAGAAACTCCCACTTAGACTTTCCGCAACAAGAAACTGCGCAACTAGAAACTCCACAACTTGAGACTTCGCAACTAGAAACTCCACAACTAGAAACTCCACAACTAGAAACTCCAAAACTAGAAACTCCACAACTAGAAACTCCGCAACTAGAAACTCCACAGCTAGAAAGTCCGCAACTAGAAACTCAGCAACTAGGAACTCCGCAACTAGAAACTCCACAGCTAGAAAATCCACCACTAGAATCTCTACAACTAGCCACTCCACAACTACAGACTCCGCAACTAGAAAACTCTGCAACTAGAAACTCCCAACTAGACACTCCGCAACTAGAAACTCTACAACTTCAAAATCCACAACTAGAAACTCCACAACTTGAAATTCTAAAACTAGATACTCCACAACTTAAAACTCCACAACTAAAAACTCCACAACTAGAAACTCCACAACTTGAAACTCCGCAACTAGAAACTCCATAACTAGAAACTCTACTACTATAAAACTCCGCAACTAGAAACTCCGCAACTATAAACTCCACAGCTAGAAACTCCACAACTTGAGACTTTGCAACTAGAAACTCGGCAACTAGAAACCGAACAACTAGAAACTCCACAACTTGAAACTCCGCAACTACAAACTCCGCCACTACAATCTCCACAACTGGAAAACTCTGCAACTAGAAACTCTGCAACTAGAAACTCCGCAACTAGAAACTCCACAGCTAGAAACTCCACAGCTAGAAACTCCACAACTACAAACTCCACAACTAGAGACTCCACAACTAGAAACTCCACAACTTGAAACTTCGCAACTAGAAACTCCACAACTAGAAACTCCACAACTATAGACTCCACAACTAGAAACTCCACAGCTAGAAAATCCACCACTGGAAACTCCACAACTAGCAACTCCACAACTACAGCCTCCACAACTAGAAAACTCCACAACTAGAAACTCTCAACCAGACACACCGCAACTAGGAACTCTACAACTTCAAAATCCACAACTAGAACTCCACAACTAGAAACTCCATCACTAGAAACTCCACAACCAGAAACTCGGCAACAAGAAACTCCGCAACTAGAAACTCCACAACTTGAGACTTTGCAACTAGAAAACTCCGCAACTAGAAACTCTGCAACCAGAAACTCCGCAACTAGAAACTCAACAGCTAGAAACCTTACTACTTGAAACACCACAACTAGATACTCCAAAACTACGAATTCCACAACAAGATACTCCACAACTAGAAACTCCGCAACTAGAAACTTCGCAACTAGAAACTCCGCAACTAGGAACTCCACAACTTGAGATATTGCAACTAGAAATTCGGCAACTAGAAACTCAACCACTAGAAACTCCACACCTAGAAACTCCACAACTAGAAACTCCACTACTTGAAACTCCATAACTAGAAACTCCACTACTAGAAAACTCCACAACTAGAAACTCTGCAACTAGAAACTCCGCAACTAGAAACTCCACAGCTAGAAACTTCACTACTTGAAACACTACAAGTAGATACTCCAAAACTACGAATTCCACAACAATAAACTCCAACACTAGAAACTCCGCAACTAGAAACTCCACAACTAGAACTTCCTCAACTAGAAACTCCACAACTTGAAACACCACAACTAGATTCTCTAGAAACTCCACAACTATTGACTCCACAACTAGAAACTCCAACACTGGAAACTCCACAACCAGAAACTCCGCAACTAAAAACTCCGCAACTAGAAACTTCACAGCTAAAAAATCCACAGCTAGAAATTCCACAGCCTAGAAACTGCACAACTACAGACTCCGCAACTAGAAAACTCCACAACTATAAACTCCAAAACTAGACAATCCGCAACTAGGAACTCTACAACTACAAAATCCACAACTAAAAACCTCACAACTTGAAACTCCACAACTAGATACTCAACAACTACCAACTCCACAACTAGAAACTCCACAACTTGAAACTCCGCAACTACAAACTCCGCCACTACAATCTCCACAACTGGAAAACTCTGCACCCAGAAACTCTGCAACTAGAAACTCCGCAACTAGAAACTCCACAACTAGAAACTCCACAGCTAGAAACTCCACAACTACAAACTCCACAACTAGAGACTCCACAAGTAGAAACTCCACAACTACGAACTCCACAACTAGAAACTCCACAACTAGAAACTCCACAACTTGAAACACACACACTAGATACTCCACAACTACAAATTTCAGTACTAGAAACTCCACAACTAAAACTCCGCAACTAGAAACTCCGCAACTAGAAATTCCACAGCTAGAAAGTCCGCAACAAGATACACTGCAACTAGAAACTCCGCAACTAGAAACTCCCCAACTTGAAACTCCACAACTAGATACTCCACAACTACAAACTCCGCAACTAGAAACTCCGCAACTAGAAACTCCACAACTTGAAACTTCACTACTTGAAACACCACAACTAGATACTCCAAAACTACGAATTCCACAACTAGAAACTCCACAGCTAGAAAGTCCACATCTAGAAACTCTGCAGCTAGAAACTCCACAACTAGAAACTGCACAGATAGAAAATCCACCACTAGAAACTCCACAACTAGCAACTCCACAACTACAGACTCTGCAACTAGAAAACTGCGCAACTAGAAACTCCCACTTAGACTTTCCGCAACAAGAAACTGCGCAACTAGAAACTCCACAACTTGAGACTTCGCAACTAGAAACTCCACAACTAGAAACTCCACAACTAGAAACTCCAAAACTAGAAACTCCACAACTAGAAACTCCGCAACTAGAAACTCCACAGCTAGAAAGTCCGCAACTAGAAACTCAGCAACTAGGAACTCCGCAACTAGAAACTCCACAGCTAGAAAATCCACCACTAGAATCTCTACAACTAGCCACTCCACAACTACAGACTCCGCAACTAGAAAACTCTGCAACTAGAAACTCCCAACTAGACACTCCGCAACTAGAAACTCTACAACTTCAAAATCCACAACTAGAAACTCCACAACTTGAAATTCTAAAACTAGATACTCCACAACTTAAAACTCCACAACTAAAAACTCCACAACTAGAAACTCCACAACTTGAAACTCCGCAACTAGAAACTCCATAACTAGAAACTCTACTACTATAAAACTCCGCAACTAGAAACTCCGCAACTATAAACTCCACAGCTAGAAACTCCACAACTTGAGACTTTGCAACTAGAAACTCGGCAACTAGAAACCGAACAACTAGAAACTCCACAACTTGAAACTCCGCAACTACAAACTCCGCCACTACAATCTCCACAACTGGAAAACTCTGCAACTAGAAACTCTGCAACTAGAAACTCCGCAACTAGAAACTCCACAGCTAGAAACTCCACAGCTAGAAACTCCACAACTACAAACTCCACAACTAGAGACTCCACAACTAGAAACTCCACAACTTGAAACTTCGCAACTAGAAACTCCACAACTAGAAACTCCACAACTATAGACTCCACAACTAGAAACTCCACAGCTAGAAAATCCACCACTGGAAACTCCACAACTAGCAACTCCACAACTACAGCCTCCACAACTAGAAAACTCCACAACTAGAAACTCTCAACCAGACACACTGCAACTAGGAACTCTACAACTTCAAAATCCACAACTAGAACTCCACAACTAGAAACTCCATCACTAGAAACTCCACAACCAGAAACTCGGCAACAAGAAACTCCGCAACTAGAAACTCCACAACTTGAGACTTTGCAACTAGAAAACTCCGCAACTAGAAACTCTGCAACCAGAAACTCCGCAACTAGAAACTCAACAGCTAGAAACCTTACTACTTGAAACACCACAACTAGATACTCCAAAACTACGAATTCCACAACAAGATACTCCACAACTAGAAACTCCGCAACTAGAAACTTCGCAACTAGAAACTCCGCAACTAGGAACTCCACAACTTGAGATATTGCAACTAGAAATTCGGCAACTAGAAACTCAACCACTAGAAACTCCACACCTAGAAACTCCACAACTAGAAACTCCACTACTTGAAACTCCATAACTAGAAACTCCACTACTAGAAAACTCCACAACTAGAAACTCTGCAACTAGAAACTCCGCAACTAGAAACTCCACAGCTAGAAACTTCACTACTTGAAACACTACAAGTAGATACTCCAAAACTACGAATTCCACAACAATAAACTCCAACACTAGAAACTCCGCAACTAGAAACTCCACAACTAGAACTTCCTCAACTAGAAACTCCACAACTTGAAACACCACAACTAGATTCTCTAGAAACTCCACAACTACGGACTCCACAACTAGAAACTCCAACACTGGAAACTCCACAACCAGAAACTCCGCAACTAAAAACTCCGCAACTAGAAACTTCACAGCTAAAAAATCCACAGCTAGAAATTCCACAGCCTAGAAACTGCACAACTACAGACTCCGCAACTAGAAAACTCCACAACTATAAACTCCAAAACTAGACAATCCGCAACTAGGAACTCTACAACTACAAAATCCACAACTAAAAACCTCACAACTTGAAACTCCACAACTAGATACTCAACAACTACCAACTCCACAACTAGAAACTCCACAACTTGAAACTCCGCAACTACAAACTCCGCCACTACAATCTCCACAACTGGAAAACTCTGCACCTAGAAACTCTGCAACTAGAAACTCCGCAACTAGAAACTCCACAACTAGAAACTCCACAGCTAGAAACTCCACAACTACAAACTCCACAACTAGAGACTCCACAAGTAGAAACTCCACAACTACGAACTCCACAACTAGAAACTCCACAACTAGAAACTCCACAACTTGAAACACACACACTAGATACTCCACAACTACAAATTTCAGTACTAGAAACTCCACAACTAAAACTCCGCAACTATAAACTCCGCAACTAGAAATTCCACAGCTAGAAAGTCCGCAACAAGATACACTGCAACTAGAAACTCCGCAACTAGAAACTCCCCAACTTGAAACTCCACAACTAGATACTCCACAACTACAAACTCCGCAACTAGAAACTCCGCAACTAGAAACTCCACAACTTGAAACTTCACTACTTGAAACACCACAACTAGATACTCCAAAACTACGAATTCCACAACTAGAAACTCCACAGCTAGAAAGTCCACATCTAGAAACTCTGCAGCTAGAAACTCCACAACTAGAAACTGCACAGATAGAAAATCCACCACTAGAAACTCCACAACTAGCAACTCCACAACTACAGACTCTGCAACTAGAAAACTGCGCAACTAGAAACTCCCACTTAGACTTTCCGCAACAAGAAACTGCGCAACTAGAAACTCCACAACTTGAGACTTCGCAACTAGAAACTCCACAACTAGAAACTCCACAACTAGAAACTCCAAAACTAGAAACTCCACAACTAGAAACTCCGCAACTAGAAACTCCACAGCTAGAAAGTCCGCAACTAGAAACTCAGCAACTAGGAACTCCGCAACTAGAAACTCCACAGCTAGAAAATCCACCACTAGAAACTCTACAACTAGCCACTCCACAACTACAGACTCCGCAACTAGAAAACTCTGCAACTAGAAACTCCCAACTAGACACTCCGCAACTAGAAACTCTACAACTTCAAAATCCACAACTAGAAACTCCACAACTTGAAATTCTAAAACTAGATACTCCACAACTTAAAACTCCACAACTAAAAACTCCACAACTAGAAACTCCACAACTTGAAACTCCGCAACTAGAAACTCCATAACTAGAAACTCCACTACTATAAAACTCCGCAACTAGAAACTCCGCAACTATAAACTCCACAGCTAGAAACTCCACAACTTGAGACTTTGCAACTAGAAACTCGGCAACTAGAAACCGAACAACTAGAAACTCCACAACTTGAAACTCCGCAACTACAAACTCCGCCACTACAATCTCCACAACTGGAAAACTCTGCAACTAGAAACTCTGCAACTAGAAACTCCGCAACTAGAAACTCCACAGCTAGAAACTCCACAGCTAGAAACTCCACAACTACAAACTCCACAACTAGAGACTCCACAACTAGAAACTCCACAACTACGAACTCCACAACTACGAACCCCACAACTACAAACTCCACAACTAGAAACTTCACAACTAGAAACTCCTCAACTAAAAACTCCACAACTTGAAACACCACAACTAGATACTCCACAATTACAAACTCCACAAATATAAACTCTACAACTAAAACATCCACTACTTGGAACTCCATAACTAGAAACTCCACAACTAGAAAACTCCACAACTAGAAACTCTGCAACTAGAAACTCCGCAACTAGAAACTCCACAGCTATAAACTTCACTACTTCAAACACTACAACTACATACTCCAAAACTACGATTTCCACAACAATAAACTCCAACACTAGAAACTCCGCAACTAGAAACTCCACAACTAGAAACTCCTCAACTAGAAACTCCACAACTTGAAACACCACAACTAGATTCTGTAGAAACTCCACAACTAGAAACTCCACAACTAGAAACTCCGCAACTTGAAACCCAACAAATAGATACTCCACAACTACGGACTCCACAACTAGAAACTCTAACTCTGGGAACTCCACAACCAGAAACTCCACAACTAGAAACTCCAAAACTAGAAACTCCCTAATTTGAAACACCACAACTAGATACTCCACAACTACAAATTTCACTGCTAGAAACTCCACAGCTAAAACTCCGCAACTATAAACTCCGCAACTAGAAACTCCACAGCTAGAAAGTCCGCAACTAGATACACTGCAACTAGAAACTCCGCAACTAGACACTCAGCAACTAGAAACTCTACAACTTCAAAATCCACTACTAGAAACTCCCCAACTTGAAACTCCACAACCAGATACTCCACAACTACAAACTCCGCAACTAGAAACTCCGCATTTAAAAACTCCACAACTTGAAACTCCACAACTAATAAACTCTGCAACTAGAAAATATGCAACTAGAAACTCCGCAACTAGAAACTCCACTACTAAAAACTCCACAACTAGAAACTCCAAAACTAGAAACTGCACAACTAGAAACTCCGCAACTAGAAACTCCACAGCTAGAAAGTCCGCAACTAGAAACTCAGCAACTAGGAACTCCGCAACTAGAAACTCCACAGCTAGAAAATCCACCACTAGAAACTCTACAACTAGCCACTCCACAACTACAGACTCCGCAACTAGAAAACTCTGCAACTAGAAACTCCCAACTAGACACTCCGCAACTAGAAACTCTACAACTTCAAAATCCACAACTAGAAACTCCACAGCTTGAAATTCTAAAACTAGATACTCCACAACTAAAAACTCCACAACTAAAAACTCCACAACTAGAAACTCCACAACTTGAAACTCCGCAACTAGAAACTCCATAACTAGAAACTCCACTACTATAAAACTCCGCAACTAGAAACTCCGCAACTATAAATTCCACAGCTAGAAACTCCACAACTTGAGACTTTGCAACTAGAAACTCGGCAACTAGAAACCGAACAACTAGAAACTCCACAACTTGGAACACAACAAATAGAGACTCCACAACTACGAATTTCACAACTAGAAACTCCACAATTAGAAACTCCACAACTTGAAACTCCACAACTTGAAACACAACTAATAGATACTCCACAACTACAAATTACACAACTAGAAACTCCACAACTAGAAACTCCGCAATTAGAAACTCCGCAACTAGAAACTTCATCACTAGAAACTCCACAACCAGAAACTCGGCAAGAAGAAACTCCGCAACTATAAACTCCACAACTAGACAATCCGCAACTAGGAACTCCACAACTACAAAATCCACAACTAAAAACTTCACAACTTGAAACTCCACAACTAGATACTCAACAACTACAAACTCCACAACTAGAAACTCCACAACTACAAACTCCACAACTAGAAACTCCACAACGAGAAACTCCACAACTACGAACTCCACAACTACGAACCCCACAACTACAAACTCCACAACTAGAAACTTCACAACTAGAAACTCCACAACATTAGACTTCGCAACTAGAAACTCCACAACTAGAGACTCCACAACTAGGAACTCCACAACTAGAAACTCCACAACCATCAACTCCACAGCTAGAAACTCCACAACTTGAGACTTCGCATTTAGAGACTCGGCAACTAGAAACTCAACAACTAGAAACTCCACAACTGGAAACTCCACAACTAGAAACTCCACAACTAGAAACTCCACAACTTGAAACACCACAACTAGATACTCCACAACTACAAATTTCACTACTAGGAACTCCACAACTAAAACTCCGCAACTATAAACTCCGCAACTAGAAACTCCACAGCTAGAAAGTCCGCAACTAGATACACTGCAACTAGAAACTCCGCAACTAGACACTCAGCAACTAGGAACTCTACAACTTCAAAATCCACTACTAGAAACTCCCCAACTTGAAACTCCACAACTAGATACTCCACAACTACAAACTCCGCAACTAGAAACTCCACAACTAGAAACTCCACAACTTGAAACTCCCCAACTAATAAACTCCGCTACTAGAAAATCTGCAACTAGAAACTCCGCAACTAGAAACTCCACAGCTAGAAACTTCACTACTTGAAACACCACAACTAGATTCTCCAAAACTACGAATTCCACAACTAGAAACTCCACAGCTAGAAAGTCGACATCTAGAAACTCTGCAGCTAGAAACTCCACAACTAGAGACTGCACAGATTGAAAATCCACCACTGGAAACTCCACAACTACCAACTCCACAACTACAGACTCTGCAACTAGAAAACTGCGCAACTAGAAACTCCCACTTAGACTTTCCGCAACAAAAACTGCGCAACTAGAAACTCCACAACTTGAGACTTCGCAAATAGAAACCCCACAACTAGAAACTCCACAACTAGAAACTCCAAAACTAGAAACTCCACAACTAGAAACTCTGCAACAAGAAACTCCACAGCTAGAAAGTCCGCAACTAGAAACTCAGCAACTAGAAACTCCGCAACTAGAAACTCCAGAGCTAGAAAATCCACCACTAGAAACTCTACAACTAGCAACTCCACAACTACAGACTCCACAACTAGAAAACTCTGCAACTAGAAACTCCCAACTAGACACTCCGCAACTAGAAACTCTACAACTTCAAAATCCACAACTAGAAACTCCACAACTTGAAACTCCAAAACTAGATACTCCACAACTAGAAACTCCACAACTAAAAACTCCACAACTAGAAACTCCACAACTTGAAACTCCGCAACTAGAAACTCCATAACTAGAAACTCCACTACTATAAAACTCCGCAACTAGAAACTCCGCAACTATAAACTCCACAGCTAGAAACTCCACAACTTGAGACTTTGCAACTAGAAACTCGGCAAATAGAAACCGAACAACTAGAAACTCCACAACTTGAAACACAACAAATAGATACTCCACAACTACGAATTCCACAAATGGAAACTCCACAATTAGAAACTCCGCAACTAGAAACTCCGCAACTAGAAACTCTACAGCTAGAAACTCCACAACTTGAGACTTTGCAACTAGAAACTCGGCAACTAGAAACCCAACAACTAGAAACTCTACAACTAGAACCTCCACAACTTGAAACTCCACAACTTGAAAGACAACTAATAGATACTCCACAACTACAAATTCCACAACTAGAAACTCCACAACTAGAAACTCCGCAATTAGAAACTCCGCAACTAGAAACTCCATCACTAGAAACTCCACAACCAGAAACTCGGCAAGAAGAAACTCCGCAACTAGAAACTCCACAACTTGAAACTTCGCAACTAGAAACTCCACAACTAGAAACTCCACAACTAGAGACTCCACAACTAGAAACTCCACAGCTAGAAAATCCACCACTGCAAACTCCACAACTAGCAACTCCACAACTACAGACTCCGCAACTAGAAAACTCCACAACTAGAAACTCTCAACCAGACACACTGAAACTAGGAACTGTACAACTTCAAAATCCACAACTAGAACTCCACAACTTTAAACTCCACAACTAGATACTCCACAACTAGAAACTCCATCACTAGAAACTCCACAACCAGAAACTCGGCAACAAGAAACTCCGCAAATAGAAACTCCACAACTTGAGACTTTGCAACTAGAAAACTCCGCCACTAGAAACTCTGCAACTAGAAACTCCGCAACTAGAAACTCCACAGCTAGAAACCTTACTACTTGAAACACCACAACTAGATACTCCAAAACTACGAATTCCACAACAAGAAACTCCACAACTAGAAACTCCGCAACTAGAAACTCCGCAACTAGAAACTCCACAGCTAGGAACTAGAAACTCTGCAACTAAAAACTCAACCACTAGACACTCCACAACTATAAACTCCTCAACTAGAAACTCCACAACTTGAAACACCACAAATAGATACTCCACAACTACAAATTCCACAACTAGAAACTCCACTTTTAGAAACTCCGTATCTAGAAACTCCGCAACTAGAAACTTCGTATCTAGAAATTCCATAACTAGGAACTCCTAAACTAGAAACTCCACAACTACAGACTCCACAACTACAGACTCCGCAACTTGAAATTCCACAGCTAGAAACTCCGCAACTAGAAACTCCACAACTAGAGACTCCAGAACTAGAAACTTGACAACTAAGTCTCCGCAACAAGAAACTTCACAGCTAGAAACTCCACTAGAAACTTCACAACTAGAAACTCCACAACTAGAAACTCCACAACCAAAGACTGCACAATTAGAGACTTTGCATTTAGAAACTCCTCAGGTAGAAACTACACAACTAGAAACTCCACGACTAGAGAATCCAAAAGTAGAAACTCCACTGCTAGAAATTCAACATCTAGAAAACCCAAAGCTAAAAACTCCACAACTAGGAACTCCGCAACTAGGAAATCTACAACTAAAAACTCGAAAACTAAAACCTCTAAATACAAACTGCACAACTTGAAACTCCCCAACTAGACACTCCACAACTAAACAATTCGCGACTAGAAACTCCAAAAGTTGAGACTCCACAACTAGAAAACTCCGCAAATAGAAACTCCACGACTGGACACTCCGCAACTAAAACTCCATGACTAGAAACTCCACAACTAGAGACTCCACAGCTAGGAACTCCACAACTAGAGACTCCACAACTAGAAACTCCACAGCTAGAAACTCCACAACTTGAGATTTTGCAACTAGAAACTCCTCAACTAGAAACTCCAACTCTTGAAACACCACAACTAGATACTCCACAACTACGAATTCCACAACTAGAAACTCTGCAACTAGAAACTCCGCAACTAAAAACTCCACAGCTAGAAACTTCACTACTTGAAACACCACAACTAGATACTCCAAAACTACGAATTCCACAACTAGAAACTCCACAACTAGAAACTCCGCAACTAGAAACTCCGCAACTAGAAACTCCACAGCTAGAAACTCCACAACTTGAGATTTTTCAACTAGAGACTCTGCAACTAGAAACTCAACCACTAGAAACTCCACAACTAGAAACTCCTCAACTAGAAACTCCACAACTTAAAACACCACAACTAGATACTCCACAACTACAAACTCCACCACTAGAAACTCCACAACTAGAAGCTCCACAACTAGAAATTCCGCAACTAGAAACTCCACATCTAGAGACTCCATAACTATAAACTTCACAACTAGAAACTCCACAACCAGAAACTCCGCAAATAGAAACTCCGCAAATAGAAATCCCACAACTAGAGACTCCACAACTAGAGACTTCACAACTAGAAACTCCGCAACTAGAAACTCCACTACTAGAAACTCCACAGCTAGAAACTCCACAACTTGAAACATCACAACTAGATACTCCACAACTACAAATTACACAACAAGAAACTCCACAACTTGAAACCCAACAAATAGATACTCCACAACTACGGACTCTACAACTAGATACTCCAACACTAGAAACTCCACAACCAGAAACTTCGCAACTAAAAACTCCGCAACTAGAAACTCCGCGGCTAGAAAATCCACAGCTATAAATTCTACAACTAGAAACTCCACAACTACAGACTCCGCAACTAGAAAACTCCGCAACTATAAACTCCACAACTAGACAATCCGCATCTAGGAACTCTACAACTTCAAAATCCACAACTAAAAACTCCACAACTTGAAACTCTACAACTAGATATTCCACAACTGTAAACTCCACAACTTGAAACTCCGCAACTAGATACACCACCACTACAATCTCCACAACTGGAAAACTCTGCAATTAGAAACTCTGCAACTAGAAACTCCGCAACTAGAAACTCCAAAGCTAGAGACTCCACAACTAGAAACTTCACAACTACAAACTCCACAAATACCAACCCCACAACTACAAACTCCACAACTAGAAACTAAACAACTAGAAACTCCACAACTTTAGACTTCGCAACTACAAACTCCACAACTAGAGACTCCACAACTACAAACTCCACGACTAGAGACTCCACCACTAGAAACTTCACAACTACGAACTCCACAAATACCAACCCCACAACTACAAACTCCACAACTAGAAACTAAACAACTAGAAACTCCACAACTTTAGACTTCGCAACTACAAACTCCACAACTAGACACTCCACAACTAGGAACTCCACAACTAGAGACTCCACCACCAGAAACTCCATAGCTAAAAACTCCACAACTTGAGACTTCGCATTTAGAGACTCGGCAACTAGAAACTCAACAACTACAAACTCCACAACTAGAAACTTAACAACTAGAAACTCCACAACTTGAAACACCACAACTAGATACTCCACAACTACAAATTTCACAACTAGAAACTCCACAACTAAAAACTCCGCAACTATAAACTCCGCAACTAGAAACTCCACAGCTAGAAAGTCCGCAACTAGAAACTCCGCCACTGCAATCTTCACAACTGGAAAACTCTGCAACTAGAAACTCTGCAGCTAGAAACTCCTCAACTACAAACTCCACAGCTAGAAACTCCACAACTACAAACTCCACAACTAGAAACTCCACAACTAGAAACTCCACAACTTTAGACTTCGCAACTAGAAATCCACAACTAGAGACTCCACAACTAGGAACTCCAAAATTAGAGACTCCACAACCAGAAACTCTATCACTAGAAACTCCACAACCAGAAACTCGGCAACAAGAAACTCCGCAACTAGAAACTCCACAACTTGAGACTTTGCAACTAGAAAACTCCGCAACTAGAAACTCTGCAACCAGAATCTCCGCAACTAGAAACTCCACAGCTAGAAACCTTACTACTTGAAACACCACAACTAGATACTCCAAAACTACGAATTCCACAACAAGAAACTCCACAACTAGAAACTCCGCAACTAGGAACTCCACAACTTGAGATTTTGCAACTAGAAATTCGGCAACTAGAAACTCCACAACTAGAAACTCCACTACTTGAAACTCCATAACTAGAAACTCCACTACTAGAAAACTCCACAACTAGAAACTCTGCAACTAGAAACTCCGACATAGAAACTCCACAGCTAGAAACTTCACTACTTGAAACACTACAAGTAGATACTCCAAAACTACGAATTCCACAACAATAAACTCCAACACTAGAAACTCCGCAACTAGAAACTCCACAACTAGAAACTCCTCAACTAGAAACTCCACAACTTGAAACACCACAACTAGATTCTCTAGAAACTCCACAACTACGGACTCCACAACTAGAAACTCCAACACCGGAAACTCCACAACCAGAAACTCCGCAACTAAAAACTCCGCAACTAGAAACTCCACAGCTAAAAAATCCACAGCTAGAAATTCCACAACCTAGAAACTGCACAACTACGAAATCCACAACTAGAAACTCCACAACTAGAAATTCCACAACTAGAAACTCCACAACTTGAAACACCAACACTAGATACTCCACAACTACAAATTTCAGTACTAGAAACTCCACAACTAAAACTCCGCAACTATAAACTCCGCAACTAGAAATTCCACAGCTAGAAAGTCCGCAACTAGATACACTGCAACTAGAAACACCGCAACTAGAAACTCCCCAACTTGAAACTCCACAACTAGATACTCCACAACTACAAACTCCGCAACTAGAAACTCCGCAACTAGAAACTCCACAACTTGAAACTCCACAACTAATAAACTCTGCAACTAGAAAATCTGCAACTAGAAACTCCGCAACTAGAAATTCCACAGCTAGAAACTTCACTACTTGAAACACCACAACTAGATACTCCAAAACTACGAATTCCACAAATAGAAACTCCACAGCTAGAAAGTCCACATCTAGAAACTCTGCAGCTAGAAACTCCACAACTAGAAACTGCACAGATAGAAAATCCACCACTAGAAACTCCACAACTAGCAACTCCACAACTACAGACTCTGCAACTAGAAAACTGCGCAACTAGAAACTCCCACTTAGACTTTCCGCAACAAGAAACTGCGCAACTAGAAACTCCACAACTTGAGACTTCGCAACTAGAAACTCCACAACTAGAAACTCCACAACTAGAAACTCCAAAACTAGAAACTCCACAACTAGAAACTCCGCAACTAGAAACTCCACAGCTAGAAAGTCCGCAACTAGAAACTCAGCAACTAGGAACTCCGCAACTAGAAACTCCACAGCTAGAAAATCCACCACTAGAAACTCTACAACTAGCCACTCCACAACTACAGACTCCGCAACTAGAAAACTCTGCAACTAGAAACTCCCAACTAGACACTCCGCAACTAGAAACTCTACAACTTCAAAATCCACAACTAGAAACTCCACAACTTGAAATTCTAAAACTAGATACTCCACAACTAAAAACTCCACAACTAAAAACTCCACAACTAGAAACTCCACAACTTGAAACTCCGCAACTAGAAACTCCATAACTAGAAACTCCACTACTATAAAACTCCGCAACTATAAACTCCACAGCTAGAAACTCCACAACTTGAGACTTTGCAACTAGAAACTCGGCAACTAGAAACCGAACAACTAGAAACTCCACAACTTGAAACTCCGCAACTACAAACTCCGCCACTACAATCTCCACAACTGGAAAACTCTGCAACTAGAAACTCTGCAACTAGAAACTCCGCAACTAGAAACTCCACAGCTAGAAACTCCACAGCTAGAAACTCCACAACTACAAACTCCACAACTAGAGACTCCACAACTAGAAACTCCACAACTACGAACTCCACAACTACGAACCCCACAACTACAAACTCCACAACTAGAAACTTCACAACTAGAAACTCCTCAACTAAAAACTCCACAACTTGAAACACCACAACTAGATACTCCACAATTACAAACTCCACAAATATAAACTCTACAACTAAAACATCCACTACTTGGAACTCCATAACTAGAAACTCCACAACTAGAAAACTCCACAACTAGAAACTCTGCAACTAGAAACTCCGCAACTAGAAACTCCACAGCTATAAACTTCACTACTTCAAACACTACAACTACATACTCCAAAACTACGATTTCCACAACAATAAACTCCAACACTAGAAACTCCGCAACTAGAAACTCCACAACTAGAAACTCCTCAACTAGAAACTCCACAACTTGAAACACCACAACTAGATTCTGTAGAAACTCCACAACTAGAAACTCCACAACTAGAAACTCCGCAACTTGAAACCCAACAAATAGATACTCCACAACTACGGACTCCACAACTAGAAACTCTAACTCTGGGAACTCCACAACCAGAAACTCCACAACTAGAAACTCCAAAACTAGAAACTCCCTAATTTGAAACACCACAACTAGATACTCCACAACTACAAATTTCACTGCTAGAAACTCCACAGCTAAAACTCCGCAACTATAAACTCCGCAACTAGAAACTCCACAGCTAGAAAGTCCGCAACTAGATACACTGCAACTAGAAACTCCGCAACTAGACACTCAGCAACTAGAAACTCTACAACTTCAAAATCCACTACTAGAAACTCCCCAACTTGAAACTCCACAACCAGATACTCCACAACTACAAACTCCGCAACTAGAAACTCCGCATTTAAAAACTCCACAACTTGAAACTCCACAACTAATAAACTCTGCAACTAGAAAATATGCAACTAGAAACTCCGCAACTAGAAACTCCACTACTAAAAACTCCACAACTAGAAACTCCAAAACTAGAAACTGCACAACTAGAAACTCCGCAACTAGAAACTCCACAGCTAGAAAGTCCGCAACTAGAAACTCAGCAACTAGGAACTCCGCAACTAGAAACTCCACAGCTAGAAAATCCACCACTAGAAACTCTACAACTAGCCACTCCACAACTACAGACTCCGCAACTAGAAAACTCTGCAACTAGAAACTCCCAACTAGACACTCCGCAACTAGAAACTCTACAACTTCAAAATCCACAACTAGAAACTCCACAGCTTGAAATTCTAAAACTAGATACTCCACAACTAAAAACTCCACAACTAAAAACTCCACAACTAGAAACTCCACAACTTGAAACTCCGCAACTAGAAACTCCATAACTAGAAACTCCACTACTATAAAACTCCGCAACTAGAAACTCCGCAACTATAAATTCCACAGCTAGAAACTCCACAACTTGAGACTTTGCAACTAGAAACTCGGCAACTAGAAACCGAACAACTAGAAACTCCACAACTTGGAACACAACAAATAGAGACTCCACAACTACGAATTTCACAACTAGAAACTCCACAATTAGAAACTCCACAACTTGAAACTCCACAACTTGAAACACAACTAATAGATACTCCACAACTACAAATTACACAACTAGAAACTCCACAACTAGAAACTCCGCAATTAGAAACTCCGCAACTAGAAACTTCATCACTAGAAACTCCACAACCAGAAACTCGGCAAGAAGAAACTCCGCAACTATAAACTCCACAACTAGACAATCCGCAACTAGGAACTCCACAACTACAAAATCCACAACTAAAAACTTCACAACTTGAAACTCCACAACTAGATACTCAACAACTACAAACTCCACAACTAGAAACTCCACAACTACAAACTCCACAACTAGAAACTCCACAACGAGAAACTCCACAACTACGAACTCCACAACTACGAACCCCACAACTACAAACTCCACAACTAGAAACTTCACAACTAGAAACTCCACAACATTAGACTTCGCAACTAGAAACTCCACAACTAGAGACTCCACAACTAGGAACTCCACAACTAGAAACTCCACAACCATCAACTCCACAGCTAGAAACTCCACAACTTGAGACTTCGCATTTAGAGACTCGGCAACTAGAAACTCAACAACTAGAAACTCCACAACTGGAAACTCCACAACTAGAAACTCCACAACTAGAAACTCCACAACTTGAAACACCACAACTAGATACTCCACAACTACAAATTTCACTACTAGGAACTCCACAACTAAAACTCCGCAACTATAAACTCCGCAACTAGAAACTCCACAGCTAGAAAGTCCGCAACTAGATACACTGCAACTAGAAACTCCGCAACTAGACACTCAGCAACTAGGAACTCTACAACTTCAAAATCCACTACTAGAAACTCCCCAACTTGAAACTCCACAACTAGATACTCCACAACTACAAACTCCGCAACTAGAAACTCCACAACTAGAAACTCCACAACTTGAAACTCCCCAACTAATAAACTCCGCTACTAGAAAATCTGCAACTAGAAACTCCGCAACTAGAAACTCCACAGCTAGAAACTTCACTACTTGAAACACCACAACTAGATTCTCCAAAACTACGAATTCCACAACTAGAAACTCCACAGCTAGAAAGTCGACATCTAGAAACTCTGCAGCTAGAAACTCCACAACTAGAGACTGCACAGATTGAAAATCCACCACTGGAAACTCCACAACTACCAACTCCACAACTACAGACTCTGCAACTAGAAAACTGCGCAACTAGAAACTCCCACTTAGACTTTCCGCAACAAAAACTGCGCAACTAGAAACTCCACAACTTGAGACTTCGCAAATAGAAACCCCACAACTAGAAACTCCACAACTAGAAACTCCAAAACTAGAAACTCCACAACTAGAAACTCTGCAACAAGAAACTCCACAGCTAGAAAGTCCGCAACTAGAAACTCAGCAACTAGAAACTCCGCAACTAGAAACTCCAGAGCTAGAAAATCCACCACTAGAAACTCTACAACTAGCAACTCCACAACTACAGACTCCACAACTAGAAAACTCTGCAACTAGAAACTCCCAACTAGACACTCCGCAACTAGAAACTCTACAACTTCAAAATCCACAACTAGAAACTCCACAACTTGAAACTCCAAAACTAGATACTCCACAACTAGAAACTCCACAACTAAAAACTCCACAACTAGAAACTCCACAACTTGAAACTCCGCAACTAGAAACTCCATAACTAGAAACTCCACTACTATAAAACTCCGCAACTAGAAACTCCGCAACTATAAACTCCACAGCTAGAAACTCCACAACTTGAGACTTTGCAACTAGAAACTCGGCAAATAGAAACCGAACAACTAGAAACTCCACAACTTGAAACACAACAAATAGATACTCCACAACTACGAATTCCACAAATGGAAACTCCACAATTAGAAACTCCGCAACTAGAAACTCCGCAACTAGAAACTCTACAGCTAGAAACTCCACAACTTGAGACTTTGCAACTAGAAACTCGGCAACTAGAAACCCAACAACTAGAAACTCTACAACTAGAACCTCCACAACTTGAAACTCCACAACTTGAAAGACAACTAATAGATACTCCACAACTACAAATTCCACAACTAGAAACTCCACAACTAGAAACTCCGCAATTAGAAACTCCGCAACTAGAAACTCCATCACTAGAAACTCCACAACCAGAAACTCGGCAAGAAGAAACTCCGCAACTAGAAACTCCACAACTTGAAACTTCGCAACTAGAAACTCCACAACTAGAAACTCCACAACTAGAGACTCCACAACTAGAAACTCCACAGCTAGAAAATCCACCACTGCAAACTCCACAACTAGCAACTCCACAACTACAGACTCCGCAACTAGAAAACTCCACAACTAGAAACTCTCAACCAGACACACTGAAACTAGGAACTGTACAACTTCAAAATCCACAACTAGAACTCCACAACTTTAAACTCCACAACTAGATACTCCACAACTAGAAACTCCATCACTAGAAACTCCACAACCAGAAACTCGGCAACAAGAAACTCCGCAAATAGAAACTCCACAACTTGAGACTTTGCAACTAGAAAACTCCGCCACTAGAAACTCTGCAACTAGAAACTCCGCAACTAGAAACTCCACAGCTAGAAACCTTACTACTTGAAACACCACAACTAGATACTCCAAAACTACGAATTCCACAACAAGAAACTCCACAACTAGAAACTCCGCAACTAGAAACTCCGCAACTAGAAACTCCACAGCTAGGAACTAGAAACTCTGCAACTAAAAACTCAACCACTAGACACTCCACAACTATAAACTCCTCAACTAGAAACTCCACAACTTGAAACACCACAAATAGATACTCCACAACTACAAATTCCACAACTAGAAACTCCACTTTTAGAAACTCCGTATCTAGAAACTCCGCAACTAGAAACTTCGTATCTAGAAATTCCATAACTAGGAACTCCTAAACTAGAAACTCCACAACTACAGACTCCACAACTACAGACTCCGCAACTTGAAATTCCACAGCTAGAAACTCCGCAACTAGAAACTCCACAACTAGAGACTCCAGAACTAGAAACTTGACAACTAAGTCTCCGCAACAAGAAACTTCACAGCTAGAAACTCCACTAGAAACTTCACAACTAGAAACTCCACAACTAGAAACTCCACAACCAAAGACTGCACAATTAGAGACTTTGCATTTAGAAACTCCTCAGGTAGAAACTACACAACTAGAAACTCCACGACTAGAGAATCCAAAAGTAGAAACTCCACTGCTAGAAATTCAACATCTAGAAAACCCAAAGCTAAAAACTCCACAACTAGGAACTCCGCAACTAGGAAATCTACAACTAAAAACTCGAAAACTAAAACCTCTAAATACAAACTGCACAACTTGAAACTCCCCAACTAGACACTCCACAACTAAACAATTCGCGACTAGAAACTCCAAAAGTTGAGACTCCACAACTAGAAAACTCCGCAAATAGAAACTCCACGACTGGACACTCCGCAACTAAAACTCCATGACTAGAAACTCCACAACTAGAGACTCCACAGCTAGGAACTCCACAACTAGAGACTCCACAACTAGAAACTCCACAGCTAGAAACTCCACAACTTGAGATTTTGCAACTAGAAACTCCTCAACTAGAAACTCCAACTCTTGAAACACCACAACTAGATACTCCACAACTACGAATTCCACAACTAGAAACTCTGCAACTAGAAACTCCGCAACTAAAAACTCCACAGCTAGAAACTTCACTACTTGAAACACCACAACTAGATACTCCAAAACTACGAATTCCACAACTAGAAACTCCACAACTAGAAACTCCGCAACTAGAAACTCCGCAACTAGAAACTCCACAGCTAGAAACTCCACAACTTGAGATTTTTCAACTAGAGACTCTGCAACTAGAAACTCAACCACTAGAAACTCCACAACTAGAAACTCCTCAACTAGAAACTCCACAACTTAAAACACCACAACTAGATACTCCACAACTACAAACTCCACCACTAGAAACTCCACAACTAGAAGCTCCACAACTAGAAATTCCGCAACTAGAAACTCCACATCTAGAGACTCCATAACTATAAACTTCACAACTAGAAACTCCACAACCAGAAACTCCGCAAATAGAAACTCCGCAAATAGAAATCCCACAACTAGAGACTCCACAACTAGAGACTTCACAACTAGAAACTCCGCAACTAGAAACTCCACTACTAGAAACTCCACAGCTAGAAACTCCACAACTTGAAACATCACAACTAGATACTCCACAACTACAAATTACACAACAAGAAACTCCACAACTTGAAACCCAACAAATAGATACTCCACAACTACGGACTCTACAACTAGATACTCCAACACTAGAAACTCCACAACCAGAAACTTCGCAACTAAAAACTCCGCAACTAGAAACTCCGCGGCTAGAAAATCCACAGCTATAAATTCTACAACTAGAAACTCCACAACTACAGACTCCGCAACTAGAAAACTCCGCAACTATAAACTCCACAACTAGACAATCCGCATCTAGGAACTCTACAACTTCAAAATCCACAACTAAAAACTCCACAACTTGAAACTCTACAACTAGATATTCCACAACTGTAAACTCCACAACTTGAAACTCCGCAACTAGATACACCACCACTACAATCTCCACAACTGGAAAACTCTGCAATTAGAAACTCTGCAACTAGAAACTCCGCAACTAGAAACTCCAAAGCTAGAGACTCCACAACTAGAAACTTCACAACTACAAACTCCACAAATACCAACCCCACAACTACAAACTCCACAACTAGAAACTAAACAACTAGAAACTCCACAACTTTAGACTTCGCAACTACAAACTCCACAACTAGAGACTCCACAACTACAAACTCCACGACTAGAGACTCCACCACTAGAAACTTCACAACTACGAACTCCACAAATACCAACCCCACAACTACAAACTCCACAACTAGAAACTAAACAACTAGAAACTCCACAACTTTAGACTTCGCAACTACAAACTCCACAACTAGACACTCCACAACTAGGAACTCCACAACTAGAGACTCCACCACCAGAAACTCCATAGCTAAAAACTCCACAACTTGAGACTTCGCATTTAGAGACTCGGCAACTAGAAACTCAACAACTACAAACTCCACAACTAGAAACTTAACAACTAGAAACTCCACAACTTGAAACACCACAACTAGATACTCCACAACTACAAATTTCACAACTAGAAACTCCACAACTAAAAACTCCGCAACTATAAACTCCGCAACTAGAAACTCCACAGCTAGAAAGTCCGCAACTAGAAACTCCGCCACTGCAATCTTCACAACTGGAAAACTCTGCAACTAGAAACTCTGCAGCTAGAAACTCCTCAACTACAAACTCCACAGCTAGAAACTCCACAACTACAAACTCCACAACTAGAAACTCCACAACTAGAAACTCCACAACTTTAGACTTCGCAACTAGAAATCCACAACTAGAGACTCCACAACTAGGAACTCCAAAATTAGAGACTCCACAACCAGAAACTCTATCACTAGAAACTCCACAACCAGAAACTCGGCAACAAGAAACTCCGCAACTAGAAACTCCACAACTTGAGACTTTGCAACTAGAAAACTCCGCAACTAGAAACTCTGCAACCAGAATCTCCGCAACTAGAAACTCCACAGCTAGAAACCTTACTACTTGAAACACCACAACTAGATACTCCAAAACTACGAATTCCACAACAAGAAACTCCACAACTAGAAACTCCGCAACTAGGAACTCCACAACTTGAGATTTTGCAACTAGAAATTCGGCAACTAGAAACTCCACAACTAGAAACTCCACTACTTGAAACTCCATAACTAGAAACTCCACTACTAGAAAACTCCACAACTAGAAACTCTGCAACTAGAAACTCCGACATAGAAACTCCACAGCTAGAAACTTCACTACTTGAAACACTACAAGTAGATACTCCAAAACTACGAATTCCACAACAATAAACTCCAACACTAGAAACTCCGCAACTAGAAACTCCACAACTAGAAACTCCTCAACTAGAAACTCCACAACTTGAAACACCACAACTAGATTCTCTAGAAACTCCACAACTACGGACTCCACAACTAGAAACTCCAACACCGGAAACTCCACAACCAGAAACTCCGCAACTAAAAACTCCGCAACTAGAAACTCCACAGCTAAAAAATCCACAGCTAGAAATTCCACAACCTAGAAACTGCACAACTACGAAATCCACAACTAGAAACTCCACAACTAGAAATTCCACAACTAGAAACTCCACAACTTGAAACACCAACACTAGATACTCCACAACTACAAATTTCAGTACTAGAAACTCCACAACTAAAACTCCGCAACTATAAACTCCGCAACTAGAAATTCCACAGCTAGAAAGTCCGCAACTAGATACACTGCAACTAGAAACACCGCAACTAGAAACTCCCCAACTTGAAACTCCACAACTAGATACTCCACAACTACAAACTCCGCAACTAGAAACTCCGCAACTAGAAACTCCACAACTTGAAACTCCACAACTAATAAACTCTGCAACTAGAAAATCTGCAACTAGAAACTCCGCAACTAGAAATTCCACAGCTAGAAACTTCACTACTTGAAACACCACAACTAGATACTCCAAAACTACGAATTCCACAAATAGAAACTCCACAGCTAGAAAGTCCACATCTAGAAACTCTGCAGCTAGAAACTCCACAACTAGAAACTGCACAGATAGAAAATCCACCACTAGAAACTCCACAACTAGCAACTCCACAACTACAGACTCTGCAACTAGAAAACTGCGCAACTAGAAACTCCCACTTAGACTTTCCGCAACAAGAAACTGCGCAACTAGAAACTCCACAACTTGAGACTTCGCAACTAGAAACTCCACAACTAGAAACTCCACAACTAGAAACTCCAAAACTAGAAACTCCACAACTAGAAACTCCGCAACTAGAAACTCCACAGCTAGAAAGTCCGCAACTAGAAACTCAGCAACTAGGAACTCCGCAACTAGAAACTCCACAGCTAGAAAATCCACCACTAGAAACTCTACAACTAGCCACTCCACAACTACAGACTCCGCAACTAGAAAACTCTGCAACTAGAAACTCCCAACTAGACACTCCGCAACTAGAAACTCTACAACTTCAAAATCCACAACTAGAAACTCCACAACTTGAAATTCTAAAACTAGATACTCCACAACTAAAAACTCCACAACTAAAAACTCCACAACTAGAAACTCCACAACTTGAAACTCCGCAACTAGAAACTCCATAACTAGAAACTCCACTACTATAAAACTCCGCAACTATAAACTCCACAGCTAGAAACTCCACAACTTGAGACTTTGCAACTAGAAACTCGGCAACTAGAAACCGAACAACTAGAAACTCCACAACTTGAAACTCCGCAACTACAAACTCCGCCACTACAATCTCCACAACTGGAAAACTCTGCAACTAGAAACTCTGCAACTAGAAACTCCGCAACTAGAAACTCCACAGCTAGAAACTCCACAGCTAGAAACTCCACAACTACAAACTCCACAACTAGAGACTCCACAACTAGAAACTCCACAACTTCGAACTCCACAACTACGAACCCCACAACTACAAACTCCACAACTAGAAACTTCACAACTAGAAACTCCTCAACTAAAAACTCCACAACTTGAAACACCACAACTAGATACTCCACAATTACAAACTCCACAAATATAAACTCCACAACTAGAAACTCCACTACTTGGAACTCCATAACTAGAAACTCCACTACTAGAAAACTCCACAACTAGAAACTCTGCAACTAGAAACTCCGCAACTAGAAACTCCACAGATAGAAACTTCACTACTTCAAACACTACAACTACATACTCCAAAACTACGAATTCCACAACAATAAACTCCAACACTAGAAACTCCGCAACTAGAAACTCCACAACTAGAAACTCCTCAACTACAAACTCCACAACTTGAAACACCACAACTAGATTCTGTAGAAACTCCACAACTAGAAACTCCACAACTAGAAACTCCGCAACTTGAAACCCAACAAATAGATACTCCACAACTACGGACTCCACAACTAGAAACTTCAAAACTAGAAACTCCCTAATTTGAAACACCACAACTAGATACTCCACAACTACAAATTTCACTGCTAGAAACTCCACAGCTAAAACTCCGCAACTATAAACTCCGCAACTAGAAACTCCACAGCTAGAAAGTCCGCAACTAGATACACTGCAACTAGAAACTCCGCAACTAGACACTCAGCCACTAGAAACTCTACAACTTCAAAATCCACTACTAGAAACTCCCCAACTTGAAACTCCACAACCAGATACTCCACAACTACAAACTCCGCAACTAGAAACTCCGCATTTAAAAACTCCACAACTTGAAACTCCACAACTAATAAACTCTGCAACTAGAAAATATGCAACTAGAAACTCCGCAACTAGAAACTCCACAACTAAAAACTCCACAACTAGAAACTCCAAAACTAGAAACTCCACAACTAGAAACTCCGCAACTAGAAACTCCACAGCTAGAAAATCCACCACTAGAAACTCTACAACTAGCCACTCCACAACTACAGACTCCGCAACTAGAAAACTCTGCAACTAGAAACTCCCAACTAGACACTCCGCAACTAGAAACTCTACAACTTCAAAATCCACAACTAGAAACTCCACAACTTGAAATTCTAAAACTAGATACTCCACAACTAAAAACTCCACAACTAAAAACTCCACAACTAGAAACTCCACAACTTGAAACTCCGCAACTAGAAACTCCATAACTAGAAACTCCACTACTATAAAACTCCGCAACTAGAAGCTCCACAACTATAAATTCCACAGCTAGAAACTCCACAACTTGAGACTTTGCAACTAGAAACTCGGCAACTAGAAACCGAACAACTAGAAACTCCACAACTTGAAACACAACAAATAGAGACTCCACAACTACGAATTCCACAACTAGAAACTCCACAATTAGAAACTCCACAACTTGAAACTCCACAACTTGAAACACAACTAATAGATACTCCACAACTACAAATTCCACAACTAGAAACTCCACAACTAGAAACTCCGCAATTAGAAACTCCGCAACTAGAAACTTCATCACTAGAAACTCCACACCCAGAAACTCGGCAAGAAGAAACTCCGCAACTATAAACTCCACAACTAGACAATCCGCAACTAGGAACTCTACAACTACAAAATCCACAACTAAAAACTTCGGAACTTGAAACTCCACAACGAGATACTCAACAACTACAAACTCCACAACTACAAACTCCACAACTTGAAACACCACAACTAGATACTCCACAACTACAAATTTCACTACTAGGAACTCCACAACTAAAACTCCGCAACTATAAACTCCGCAACTAGAAACTCCACAGCTAGAAAGTCCGCAACTAGATACACTGCAACTAGAAACTCCACAACTTGAAACTCCACAAATAATAAACTCCGCAACTAGGAAATCTGCAACTAGAAACTCCGCAACTAGAAACTCCACAGCTAGAAACTTCACTACTTGAAACACCACAACTAGATACTCCAAAACTACGAATTCCACAACTAGAAACTCCACAGCTAGAAAGTCGACATCTAGAAACTCTGCAGCTAGAAACTCCACAATTAGAGACTGCACAGATAGAAAATCCACCACTGGAAACTCCACAACTAGCAACTCCACAACTACAGACTCTGCAACTAGAAAACTGCGCAACTAGAAACTCCCACTTAGACTTTCCGCAACAAAAACTGCTCAACTAGAAACTCCACAACTTGAGACTTCGCAACTAGAAACCCCACAACTAGAAACTCCACAACTAGAAACTCCAAAACTAGAAACTCCACAACTAGAAACTCTGCAACAAGAAACTCCACAACTTGAAACTCCGCAACTAGATACACCACCACTACAATCTCCACAACAGGAAAACTCTGCAATTAGAAACTCTGCAACTAGAAACTCCGCAACTAGAAACTCCAAAGCTAGAGACTCCACAACTAGAAACTTCACAACTACAAACTCCACAAATACCAACCCCACAACTACAAACTCCACAACTAGAAACTAAACAACTAGAAACTCCACAACTTTAGACTTCGCAACTACAAACTCCACAACTAGAGACTCCACAACTACAAACTCCACGACTAGAGACTCCACCACTAGAAACTTCACAACTACGAACTCCACAAATACCAACCCCACAACTACAAACTCCACAACTAGAAACTAAACAACTAGAAACTCCACAACTTTAGACTTCGCAACTACAAACTCCACAACTAGACACTCCACAACTAGGAACTCCACAACTAGAGACTCCACCACCAGAAACTCCATAGCTAAAAACTCCACAACTTGAGACTTCGCATTTAGAGACTCGGCAACTAGAAACTCAACAACTACAAACTCCACAACTAGAAACTTAACAACTAGAAACTCCACAACTTGAAACACCACAACTAGATACTCCACAACTACAAATTTCACAACTAGAAACTCCACAACTAAAAACTCCGCAACTATAAACTCCGCAACTAGAAACTCCACAGCTAGAAAGTCCGCAACTAGAAACTCCGCCACTGCAATCTTCACAACTGGAAAACTCTGCAACTAGAAACTCTGCAGCTAGAAACTCCTCAACTACAAACTCCACAGCTAGAAACTCCACAACTACAAACTCCACAACTAGAAACTCCACAACTAGAAACTCCACAACTTTAGACTTCGCAACTAGAAATCCACAACTAGAGACTCCACAACTAGGAACTCCAAAATTAGAGACTCCACAACCAGAAACTCTATCACTAGAAACTCCACAACCAGAAACTCGGCAACAAGAAACTCCGCAACTAGAAACTCCACAACTTGAGACTTTGCAACTAGAAAACTCCGCAACTAGAAACTCTGCAACCAGAATCTCCGCAACTAGAAACTCCACAGCTAGAAACCTTACTACTTGAAACACCACAACTAGATACTCCAAAACTACGAATTCCACAACAAGAAACTCCACAACTAGAAACTCCGCAACTAGGAACTCCACAACTTGAGATTTTGCAACTAGAAATTCGGCAACTAGAAACTCCACAACTAGAAACTCCACTACTTGAAACTCCATAACTAGAAACTCCACTACTAGAAAACTCCACAACTAGAAACTCTGCAACTAGAAACTCCGACATAGAAACTCCACAGCTAGAAACTTCACTACTTGAAACACTACAAGTAGATACTCCAAAACTACGAATTCCACAACAATAAACTCCAACACTAGAAACTCCGCAACTAGAAACTCCACAACTAGAAACTCCTCAACTAGAAACTCCACAACTTGAAACACCACAACTAGATTCTCTAGAAACTCCACAACTACGGACTCCACAACTAGAAACTCCAACACCGGAAACTCCACAACCAGAAACTCCGCAACTAAAAACTCCGCAACTAGAAACTCCACAGCTAAAAAATCCACAGCTAGAAATTCCACAACCTAGAAACTGCACAACTACGAAATCCACAACTAGAAACTCCACAACTAGAAATTCCACAACTAGAAACTCCACAACTTGAAACACCAACACTAGATACTCCACAACTACAAATTTCAGTACTAGAAACTCCACAACTAAAACTCCGCAACTATAAACTCCGCAACTAGAAATTACACAGCTAGAAAGTCCGCAACTAGATACACTGCAACTAGAAACACCGCAACTAGAAACTCCCCAACTTGAAACTCCACAACTAGATACTCCACAACTACAAACTCCGCAACTAGAAACTCCGCAACTAGAAACTCCACAACTTGAAACTCCACAACTAATAAACTCTGCAACTAGAAAATCTGCAACTAGAAACTCCGCAACTAGAAATTCCACAGCTAGAAACTTCACTACTTGAAACACCACAACTAGATACTCCAAAACTACGAATTCCACAAATAGAAACTCCACAGCTAGAAAGTCCACATCTAGAAACTCTGCAGCTAGAAACTCCACAACTAGAAACTGCACAGATAGAAAATCCACCACTAGAAACTCCACAACTAGCAACTCCACAACTACAGACTCTGCAACTAGAAAACTGCGCAACTAGAAACTCCCACTTAGACTTTCCGCAACAAGAAACTGCGCAACTAGAAACTCCACAACTTGAGACTTCGCAACTAGAAACTCCACAACTAGAAACTCCACAACTAGAAACTCCAAAACTAGAAACTCCACAACTAGAAACTCCGCAACTAGAAACTCCACAGCTAGAAAGTCCGCAACTAGAAACTCAGCAACTAGGAACTCCGCAACTAGAAACTCCACAGCTAGAAAATCCACCACTAGAAACTCTACAACTAGCCACTCCACAACTACAGACTCCGCAACTAGAAAACTCTGCAACTAGAAACTCCCAACTAGACACTCCGCAACTAGAAACTCTACAACTTCAAAATCCACAACTAGAAACTCCACAACTTGAAATTCTAAAACTAGATACTCCACAACTAAAAACTCCACAACTAAAAACTCCACAACTAGAAACTCCACAACTTGAAACTCCGCAACTAGAAACTCCATAACTAGAAACTCCACTACTATAAAACTCCGCAACTATAAACTCCACAGCTAGAAACTCCACAACTTGAGACTTTGCAACTAGAAACTCGGCAACTAGAAACCGAACAACTAGAAACTCCACAACTTGAAACTCCGCAACTACAAACTCCGCCACTACAATCTCCACAACTGGAAAACTCTGCAACTAGAAACTCTGCAACTAGAAACTCCGCAACTAGAAACTCCACAGCTAGAAACTCCACAGCTAGAAACTCCACAACTACAAACTCCACAACTAGAGACTCCACAACTAGAAACTCCACAACTTCGAACTCCACAACTACGAACCCCACAACTACAAACTCCACAACTAGAAACTTCACAACTAGAAACTCCTCAACTAAAAACTCCACAACTTGAAACACCACAACTAGATACTCCACAATTACAAACTCCACAAATATAAACTCCACAACTAGAAACTCCACTACTTGGAACTCCATAACTAGAAACTCCACTACTAGAAAACTCCACAACTAGAAACTCTGCAACTAGAAACTCCGCAACTAGAAACTCCACAGATAGAAACTTCACTACTTCAAACACTACAACTACATACTCCAAAACTACGAATTCCACAACAATAAACTCCAACACTAGAAACTCCGCAACTAGAAACTCCACAACTAGAAACTCCTCAACTACAAACTCCACAACTTGAAACACCACAACTAGATTCTGTAGAAACTCCACAACTAGAAACTCCACAACTAGAAACTCCGCAACTTGAAACCCAACAAATAGATACTCCACAACTACGGACTCCACAACTAGAAACTTCAAAACTAGAAACTCCCTAATTTGAAACACCACAACTAGATACTCCACAACTACAAATTTCACTGCTAGAAACTCCACAGCTAAAACTCCGCAACTATAAACTCCGCAACTAGAAACTCCACAGCTAGAAAGTCCGCAACTAGATACACTGCAACTAGAAACTCCGCAACTAGACACTCAGCCACTAGAAACTCTACAACTTCAAAATCCACTACTAGAAACTCCCCAACTTGAAACTCCACAACCAGATACTCCACAACTACAAACTCCGCAACTAGAAACTCCGCATTTAAAAACTCCACAACTTGAAACTCCACAACTAATAAACTCTGCAACTAGAAAATATGCAACTAGAAACTCCGCAACTAGAAACTCCACAACTAAAAACTCCACAACTAGAAACTCCAAAACTAGAAACTCCACAACTAGAAACTCCGCAACTAGAAACTCCACAGCTAGAAAATCCACCACTAGAAACTCTACAACTAGCCACTCCACAACTACAGACTCCGCAACTAGAAAACTCTGCAACTAGAAACTCCCAACTAGACACTCCGCAACTAGAAACTCTACAACTTCAAAATCCACAACTAGAAACTCCACAACTTGAAATTCTAAAACTAGATACTCCACAACTAAAAACTCCACAACTAAAAACTCCACAACTAGAAACTCCATAACTTGAAACTCCGCAACTAGAAACTCCATAACTAGAAACTCCACTACTATAAAACTCCGCAACTAGAAGCTCCACAACTATAAATTCCACAGCTAGAAACTCCACAACTTGAGACTTTGCAACTAGAAACTCGGCAACTAGAAACCGAACAACTAGAAACTCCACAACTTGAAACACAACAAATAGAGACTCCACAACTACGAATTCCACAACTAGAAACTCCACAATTAGAAACTCCACAACTTGAAACTCCACAACTTGAAACACAACTAATAGATACTCCACAACTACAAATTCCACAACTAGAAACTCCACAACTAGAAACTCCGCAATTAGAAACTCCGCAACTAGAAACTTCATCACTAGAAACTCCACACCCAGAAACTCGGCAAGAAGAAACTCCGCAACTATAAACTCCACAACTAGACAATCCGCAACTAGGAACTCTACAACTACAAAATCCACAACTAAAAACTTCGGAACTTGAAACTCCACAACTAGATACTCAACAACTACAAACTCCACAACTACAAACTCCACAACTTGAAACACCACAACTAGATACTCCACAACTACAAATTTCACTACTAGGAACTCCACAACTAAAACTCCGCAACTATAAACTCCGCAACTAGAAACTCCACAGCTAGAAAGTCCGCAACAAGATACACTGCAACTAGAAACTCCACAACTTGAAACTCCACAAATAATAAACTCCGCAACTAGGAAATCTGCAACTAGAAACTCCGCAACTAGAAACTCCACAGCTAGAAACTTCACTACTTGAAACACCACAACTAGATACTCCAAAACTACGAATTCCACAACTAGAAACTCCACAGCTAGAAAGTCGACATCTAGAAACTCTGCAGCTAGAAACTCCACAATTAGAGACTGCACAGATAGAAAATCCACCACTGGAAACTCCACAACTAGCAACTCCACAACTACAGACTCTGCAACTAGAAAACTGCGCAACTAGAAACTCCCACTTAGACTTTCCGCAACAAAAACTGCGCAACTAGAAACTCCACAACTTGAGACTTCGCAACTAGAAACCCCACAACTAGAAACTCCACAACTAGAAACTCCAAAACTAGAAACTCCACAACTAGAAACTCTGCAACAAGAAACTCCACAGCTAGAGGGTCCGCAACTAGAAACTCAGCAACTAGAAAGTCCGCAACCAGAAACTCCACAGCTAGAAAATCCACCACTAGAAACTCTACAACTAGCAACTCCACAACTACAGACTCCACAACTAGAAAACTCTGCAACTAGAAACTCCCAACTAGACACTGCGCAACTAGAAACTCTACAACTTCAAAATCCACAACTAGAAACTCCACAACTTGAAACTCCAAAACTAGATACTCCACAACTAGAAACTCCACAACTAAAAACTCCACAACTAGAAACTCCACAACTTGAAACTCCGCAACTAGAAACTCCATAACTAGAAACTCCACTACTATAAAACTCCGCAACTAGAAACTCCGCAACTATAAACTCCACAGCTAGAAACTCCACAACTTGAGACTTTGCAACTAGAAACTCGGCAAATAGAAACCGAACAGCTAGAAACTCCACAACTTGAAACACAACAAATAGATACTCCACAACTACGAATTCCACAAATAGAAACTCCACAATTAGAAACTCCGCAACTAGAAACTCCGCAACTAGAAACTCTACAGCTAGAAACTCCACAACTTGAGACTTTGCAACTAGAAACTCGGCAACTAGAAACCCAACAACTAGAAACTCTACAACTAGAACCTCCACAACTTGAAACTCCACAACTTGAAACACAACTAATAGATACTCCACAACTACAAATTCCACAACTAGAAACTCCACAACTAGAAACTCCGCAATTAGAAACTCCGCAACTAGAAACTCCATCACTAGAAACTCCACAACCAGAAACTCGGCAAGAAGAAACTCCGCAACTAGAAACTCCACAACTTGAAACTTCGCAACTAGAAACTCCACAACTACAAACTCCACAACTAGAGACTCCACAACTAGAAACTCCACAGCTAGAAAATCCACCACTGCAAACTCCACAACTACAGACTCCGCAACTAGAAATCTCCACAACTAGAAACTCTCAACCAGACACACTGAAACTAGGAACTGTACAACTTCAAAATCCACAACTAGAACTCCACAACTTTAAACTCCACAACTAGATACTCCACAACTAGAAACTCCATCACTAGAAACTCCACAACCAGAAACTCGGCAACAAGAAACTCCGCAACTAGAAACTCCACAACTTGAGTCTTTGCAACTAGAAAACTCTGCAACTAGAAACTCTGCAACTAGAAACTCCGCAACTAGAAACTCCACAGCTAGAAACCTTACTACTTGAAACACCACAACTAGATACTCCAAAACTACGAATTCCACAACAAGAAACTCCACAACTAGAAACTCCGCAACTAGAAACTCCGCAATTAGAAACTCCACAGCTAGGAACTCCAAAACTTGATATTTTGCAACTAGAAACTCTGCAACTAAAAACTCAACCACTAGACACTCCACAACTATAAACTCCTCAACTAGAAACTCCACAACTTGAAACACCACAACTAGATACTCCACAACTACAAATTCCACAACTAGAAACTCCACTTTTAGAAACTCCGTATCTGGAAACTCCGCAACTAGAAACTTCGTATCTAGAAACTCCATAACTAGGAACTCCTCAACTAGAAACTCCACAACTACAGACTCCACAACTACAGACTCCGCAACTAGAAATTCCACAGCTAGAAACTCCGCAACTAGAAACTCCACAACTAGAGACTCCAGAACTAGAAACTTGACAACTAAGTCTCCGCAACAAGAAACTTCACAACTAGAAACTCCACTAGAAACTCCACAACTAGAAACTCCACAACTAGAAACTCCACAACCAAAGACTGCACAATTAGAGACTTTGCATTTAGAAACTCCTCAGGTAGAAACTACACAACTAGAAACTCCACTACTAGAGAATCCAAAAGTAGAAACTCCACTGCTAGAAATTCAACATCTAGAAAACCCAAAGCTAAAAACTCCACAACTAGGAACTCCGCAACTAGGAAATCTACAACTAAAAACTCGAAAACTAAAACCTCTAAATACAAACTGCACAACTTGAAACTCCCCAACTAGACACTCCACAACTAGACAATTCGCGACTAGAAACTCCAAAAGTTGAGACTCCACAGCTAGAAAACTCCGCAAATAGAAACTCCACGACTGGACACTCCGCAACTAAAACTCCATGACTAGAAACTCCACAACTTGAGACTCCACAGCTAGGAACTCCACAACTAGAGACTCCACAACTAGAAACTCCACAGCTAGAAACTCCACAACTTGAGATTTTGCAACTAGAAACTCCTCAACTAGAAACTCCAACTCTTGAAACACCACAACTAGATACTCCACAACTACGAATTCCACAACTAGAAACTCTGCAACTAGAAACTCCGCAACTAAAAACTCCACAGCTAGAAACTTCACTACTTGAAACACCACAACTAGATACTCCAAAACTACGAATTCCACAACTAGAAACTCCACAACTAGAAACTCCGCAACTAGAAACTCCGCAACTAGAAACTCCACAGCTAGAAACTCCACAACTTGAGATTTTTCAACTAGAGACTCGGCAACTAGAAACTCAACCACTAGAAACTCCACAACTAGAAACTCCTCAACTAGAAACTCCACAACTTGAAACACCACAACTAGATACTCCACAACTACAAACTCCACAACTAGAAACTCCACAACTAGAAGCTCCACAACTAGAAATTCCGCAACTAGAAACTCCAGGAAAGAGTTTGCAGCAGAAACGGAACAACAAAGACGATACGTTAATGACTCAGTTGTAGGCATTCAGCGTGCCATCAACAAGCGGGTCAGTGTTACCTCCGCGAGCAGTCCACTACCGAAGGACCGTCGAATCACGGAGAAAGCAGACACCCCCCAATAAAGGCAGTAGTCACCATGGCGCGAACTAATTCCACGCAAAACTCCGACCACCTAGAAATCTGGCAGTGGAATTGTCGCACGTTCCACAAACGAGCGGCGGCATTGCAGAATTACATCCATTCGGCACTAATCCCACCTGATGTAATATGCCTGCAAGAAGTTGGGAACCGTCCCGTCAAATTGCAGGGATATTACACATTATACGATCCAAAATACCCCCGCGTTGCAGCGCTGGTGAGTAACTTCATGACAGTCGCGCTAGACCATTACGATCAGACTGACATTAATCACCAAATTATCGATGTCTTCCCACAAAAACGAGGAAAAGTACGAACGAAAATTTTAAACATATACAGTCCTCCCAAAAACCGGAAAGACGACTTCGGCCCACTCCTAAACGAGGCAGTTCGAGCCGTTGGCACCAGAGATCAATTAGTGGTGGTGGGCGACTTTAATGCTCCGAGCACCGCTTGGGGCTACGTCCGGGATTCACCCAAGGGAGTGTTATTAGAGAACACCACGTCTAAATTAGGTTTTACCCTTATCACTCTGCCAACAGCACCCACCAGGCTTGGTAATAGCATTAGCAGGGACACGTACCCTGATTTGACCTTCACCTTCAACATTAAAAATGCCACGTGGTCAAACCTCGATGAAAACCTTGGTAGTGACCATTATATTCTTAGCACCTCTATAGCATCACCAAAAGTTCGTCGTGTCGCTGGTGACGTTGTGATGACAGACTGGGTGACCTTTCGAAAGCGCCCTCTGCCGGAGCAAACGCCCTGTGATGTCAGTGGGTGGGTTGCTTTCATTCGAGAAACGCATGATGCCACCTCTAAGAAAATAGCGCGCACAGTTGAGGCGCCTGCGATAGACCGGCACCTATTGCACATGTGGGATAGTAGGCGACGCCTGATCAAGAGATGGAAAAAACAACGCCTCAACCGCTGCCTCTACAGGCGAATCGCTGCTCTGTCGGAGGAAGCGAATGAATACGCAACGAAACTTGCCACCGATGGTTGGGTGCAGTTTTGCGGTTCTCTCCGCGGTACACTAGGGACTAGCCAGACGTGGGCGATACTGAGGTCCATGCTGGAGCCGGACAAATCTAAGTCCTCCATGAACCGCATTCTTCAAAGAATAGTACACAGCTACCCCGGCACCGACGGAGAGTTGATCCAGGCGCTTAAAGACCGTTATATCGGTACTGATGTGGTTCCGCCATGTACATTAGAGTACATCGGCAGCGAGAATGCCACATTAGACGCCGCAATCACGAAAGAAGAGGTTTTCGCGGCAGCCCAGGCAGCCAATCGGAACTCTGCGCCGGGGTCGGATGGTATAACAAACGCTATGATAAGAAACCTCAGCACTGAGGTTCTTGAGCAGATAACGCAATTTCTTAACGACCACTGCTGGTCCCAAGGTCACGTTCCTCCGGAGTGGAAGGAAGCCAAAATAATAACTATACCAAAGCCCGGTAAAGCACCATCGCTCGGAGCCCTGCGGCCCATTTCGCTTACTTCGTGCATGGGCAAGCTCTACGAGCGAGTAGTACAGACACGGCTTCAAAATTACATTGAAAAAGAAAATCTGTTTCCCGCTACCATGATTGGTTTTCGCTCCGGACTCTCAACCCAGGATGCCTTCCTCCTTTTAAAAGAAGAGGTCATGAGTTGCGTACCCAGGGGAGGCGAACATTTGATCTTGGCCCTCGACCTCAAAGGGGCCTTTGATAATGTTTCGCACGAGGCCATTCTCTCTGAACTCAACACAATCGGCTGCGGAAAGCGTACATTTAACTACATTAAATCCTTCCTCTCTGGGCGGACGGCAACTATTGGGATAGGCGACACGAGGTCGGTGCCGTTCTCGATGCCAAATAAAGGCACACCGCAAGGGGCAGTCATCTCCCCCTTGCTCTTTAACATAGCTATGCGCAGACTTGCTCACGAGCTCGAAGCAATCCCGCACCTTGGATATACATTGTATGCGGACGACATCACACTCTGGGCTACGAAGGGTTCACTGGCGCTGAAAGAGCAGACCCTCCAGGCTGCTGCGACAGCTGTGGCAGAGTTCGCAAGAAAAAGTGGGCTGAGCTGTGCGCCTGAAAAATCTGAACTCATAAGAATACACAGTAAGTATTACAAAAGTAACGGTGACATAAACTTACAGGTAGACGGCCATGCCATAGCCGAGGTTACTCAGGCCCGTATACTTGGCTTCTGGGTCCAAAGCAATGGCAAAGCCAGTCACACGATAACCACCTTAAAGACTACGGTTAAACAGATAGCTAGAATGATCCGTCGCATCACTTATCATAAAAAAGGCATGAAAGAAAAGGATACTCTCCGGCTTGTCCAGGCCTTAGTTTTGAGCAGAGTGACGTATGGCCTACCGTACCACTCACTCGACAGAAGTGAGGAGAGCCAGGTGGATGTGCTCATTAGAAGCGCTTTTAAGGCAGCACTTGGTCTACCCACCAGCACACCGACCGAGCGGCTCCTAGCTCTCGGTATACATAACACTTATGCTGAGCTCAGTGCCGCAGTCCTCATGTCTCAGAGGAATCGTCTAAGTGAAACTTCAGCAGGCAGGGCGATACTCACTAGAATAGGAATTTCGCCCCACCCACAGCACATTGATGAGGAGCTGGTCGACGTAGCCCAAGAGGTCCGCAGGCGAATCTCAATCGCACCGGTGCCCAAAAATATGCATCACGACTTTCACGCTGAGCGACGTACTGCGAGGGTAAACTGGCTTCGAAAGCAATTCGGCTCAGCTTCAAATGTCGCGTACGTCGATGCGGCCAGTTTCGATTGGCAGAGACACATAATTACTGTTGTCGACAACAACATGACGCTGCTAACGAGTGCCTCCGTACGCACGACCTCGGCTACAAAGGCGGAGACGATGGCCATAGCCTTAGCCTTAAGGTTTCAGGAGCGTAGAGGGGAGCCATCAGTTATTTTATCCGACTCCCAGGAAGCCTGCCGGCTCTTTTTAAGGGGCCGCCTTCCAGCAATGGGGCTGAGGCTGCTAGGATCCAAACTCACTCACCACCATCGCTTGATCTGGTGCCCGGGACACGCAGGTCTCGAAGGCAATGAAAGGGCGGACGCTCTAGCTCGTGCGTTTTGTAACCGAGCGGAGAATCCATCTCTTTCATTGACCATGCCAATTTTACCTAGGGAGATTCTAGCTCACCAGCGCTTCACGCGTCAAAAATGTGGAACACCTCACAGATCCCTTAATGGGGAAGAGGCCACTGACCTTAGAAAAATTCAAACGGATGTATTTCCGCACCTACTGAAGTTACACGCGATACATCCAACTCTTTACCCGGCTGTATGTCCGTGGTGCGGCGGAAGACCGACTCTCTACCACATATCGTGGGGGTGCGATCGTAAACCAAGCGACATAACCAATTTTCTCGGCGAACCTTTAACACCTAGTATGGAGCAGTGGGAGGCACACCTCGCTAGCTCGGACCCAGGAGTGCAGCTCGCACTACTGGATCAAGTCCGGCGGGCGGCTAAGGCCAGTGGAGCCCTGGACGTAGGGCCCCAACCATAAAGGCTCTAAAACGCCCCTCTCCCTTTCCCCTTCAATAAAGTTTACTCTCTCTCTCCGCAACTAGAAACTCCACATCTAGAGACTCCATAACTATAAACTTCACAACTAGAAACTCCACAACCAGAAACTCCGCAAATAGGAACTCCGCAAATAGAAATCCCACAACTAGAGACTCCACAACTACAGACTTCACGACTTGAAACTCTGCAACTAGAAACTCCACTACTAGAAACTCCACAGCTAGAAACTCCACAACTTGAAACATCCCAACTAGATACTCCACAACTACAAATTACACAACAAGAAACTCCACAACTTGAAACCCAGCAAATAGATACTCCACAACTAAGGACTCTACAACTAGATACTCCAACACTAGAAACTCCACAACCAGAAACTCCGCAACTAAAAACTCCGCAACTAGAAACTCCGCGGCTAGAAAATCAACAGCTATAAATTCCACAACTAGAAACTCCACAACTACAGACTCCGCTACTAGAAAACTCCGCAACTATAAACTCCACAACTAGACAATCCGCATCTAGGAACTCTACAACTTCAAAATCCACAACTAAAAACTCCACAACTTGAAACTCTACAACTAGATATTCCACAACTGTAAACTCCACAACTTGAAACTCCGCAACTAGATACACCGCCACTACAATCTCCACAACTGGAAAACTCTGCAACTAGAAACTCTGCAACTAGAAACTCCGCAACTAGAAACTCCAAAGCTAGAAACTCCACAACTATAAACTCCACGACTAGAGACTCCACAACTAGAAACTTCACAACTACGAACTCCACAAATACCAACCCCACAACTACAAACTCCACAACTAGAAACTAAACAACTAGAAACTCCACAACTTTAGACTTCGCAACTACAAACTCCACAACTAGAGACTCCACAACTACAAACTCCACGACTAGAGACTCCACAACTAGAAACTTCACAACTACGAACTTCACAAATACCAACCCCACAACTACAAACTCCACAACTAGAAACTAAACAACTAGAAACTCCACAACTTTAGACTTCGCAACTACAAACTCCACAACTAGAGACTCCACAACTAGGAACTCCACAACTAGAGACTCCACCACCAGAAACTCCATAGCTAAAAACTCCACAACTTGAGACTTCGCATTTAGAGACTCGGCAACTAGAAACTCCACAACTAGAAACTCCACAACTAGAAACTTAACAACTAGCTACTCCACAACTTGAAACACCACAACTAGATACTCCACAACTACAAATTTCGCAACCAGAAACTCCACAACTAAAAACTCCGCAACTATAAACTCTGCAACTAGAAACTCCACAGCTAGAAAGTCCGCAACTAGAAACTCCGCCACTGCAATCTTCACAACTGGAAAACTCTGCAACTAGAAACTCTGCAGCTAGAAACTCCTCAACTACAAACTCCACAGCTAGAAACTCCACAACTACAAACTCCACAACTAGAGACTCCACAACTAGAAACTCCACAATTAGAAACTACACAACTTTAGACTTCGCAACTAGAAATCCACAACTAGAGACTCCACAACTAGGAACTCCAAAATTAGAGACTCCACAACCAGAAACTCCATCACTAGAAACTCCACAACCAGAAACTCGGCAACAAGAAACTCCGCAACTAGAAACTCCACAACTTGAGACTTTGCAACTAGAAAACTCCGCAACTAGAAACTCTGCAACCAGAATCTCCGCAACTAGAAACTCCACAGCTAGAAACCTTACTACTTGAAACACCACAACTAGATACTCCAAAACTACGAATTCCACAACAAGAAACTCCACAACTAGAAACTCCGCAACTAGAAACTTCGCAACTAGAAACTCCGCAACTAGGAACTCCACAACTTGAGATTTTGCAACTAGAAATTCGGCAACTAGAAACTCCACAACTAGAAACTCCACTACTTGAAACTCCATAACTAGAAACTCCACTACTAGAAAACTCCACAACTAGAAACTCTGCAACTAGAAACTCCGCAACTAGAAACTCCATAGCTAGAAACTTCACTACTTGAAACACTACAAGTAGATACTCCAAAACTACGAATTCCACAACAATAAACTCCAACACTAGAAACTCCGCAACTAGAAACTCCACAACTAGAAACTCCTCAACTAGAAACTCCACAACTTGAAACACCACAACTAGATTCTCTAGAAACTCCACAACTACGGACTCCACAACTAGAAACTCCAACACCGGAAACTCCACAACCAGAAACTCCGCAACTGAAAACTCCGCAACTAGAAACTCCACAGCTAAAAAATCCACAGCTAGAAATTCCACAACCTAGAAACTGCACAACTACAGACGCCACAACTAGAAAACTGCACAACTATAAACTCCACAACTAGACAATTCGCAACTAGGAACTCTACAACTACAAAATCCACAACTAAAAACCTCAAAACTTGAAACTCCACAACTAGATACTCAACAACTACAAACTCCACAACTAGAAACTCCACAACTTGAAACTCCGCAACTACAAACTCCGCCACTACAATCTCCACAACTGGAAAACTCTGCAACTAGAAACTCTGCAACTAGAAACTCCGCAACTAGAAACTCCACAACTAGAGACTCCACAACTAGAAACTCCACAAATACGAACTCCACAACTAGAAACTCCACAACTAGAAACTCCACAACTAGAAACTCCACAACTTGAAACACCAACACTAGATACTTCACAACTACAAATTTCACTACTAGAAACTCCACAACTAAAACTCCGCAGCTATAAACTCCGCAACTAGAAATTCCACAGCTAGAAAGTCCGCAACTAGATACACTGCAACTAGAAACTCCGCAACTAGAAACTCCACAACTTGAAACTCCACAACTAATAAACTCCGCAACTAGAAAACTGTGCAACTAGAAACTCCCACTTAGACTTTCCGCAACAAGAAACTGCGCAACTAGAAACTCCACAACTTGAGACTTCGCAACTAGAAACTCCGCAACTAGAAACTCCACAACTAGAAACTCCAAAACTAGAAACTCCACAACTAGAAACTCCGCAACTAGAAACTCCACAGCTAGAAAGTCCGCAACTGAAAACTCAGCAACTAGAAACTCCGCAACTAGAAACTCGGCAAGAAGAAACTCCGCAACTAGAAACTCCACAACAGACAATCCGCAACTAGGAACTCTACATTTACAAAATCCACAACTAAAAACTTCACAACTTGAAACTCCACAACTAGATACTCAACAACTACAAACTCCACAACTAGAAACTCCACAACTTGAAACTCCGCAACTACAAACTCCGCCACTACAATCTCCACAACTGGAAAACTCTGCAACTAGAAACTCTGCAACTAAAAACTCCGCAACTAGAAACTCCACAGCTAGAAACTCCACAGCTAGAAACTCCACAACTACAAACTCCACAACTAGAGACTCCACAACTAAAAACTCCACAACTACGAACTCCACAACTACGAACCCCACAACTACAAACTCCACAACTAGAAACTTCAACACTAGAAACTCCTCAACTAAAAACTCCACAACTTGAAACACCACAACTAGATATTCCACAATTACAAACTCCACAACTAGAAACTCCACAACTAGAAACTCCACTACTAGAAAACTCCACAACTAGAAACTCTGCAACTAGAAACTCCGCAACTAGAAACTCCACAGCTAGAAACTTCACTACTTCAAACACTACAACTAGATACTCCAAAACTACGAATTCCAACACAATAAACTCCAACACTAGAAACTCCGCAACTAGAAACTCCACAACTAGAAACTCCTCAACTAGAAACTCCACAACTTGAAACACCACAACTAGATTCTCTAGAAACTCCACAACTAGAAACTCCACAACTTGAAACTCCGCAACTACAAATTCCGCAACTAGAAACTCCGCAACTTGAAACCCAACAAATAGATACTCCACAACTATGGACTCCACAACTAGAAACTCCAACGCTGGAAACTCCACAACCAGAAACTCCACAACTAGAAACTCCAAAACTAGAAACTCCCTAACTTGAAACACCACAACTAGATACTCTACAACTACAAATTTCACTACTAGAAACTCCACAACTAAAACTCCGCAACTATAAACTCCGCAACTAGAAACTCCACAGCTAGAAAGTCCGCAACTAGATACACTGCAACTAGAAACTCCGCAACTAGACACTCAGCAACTAGAAACTCTACAACTTCAAAATCCACTACTAGAAACTCCCCAACTTGAAACTCCACAACCAGATACTCCACAACTACAAACTCCGCAACTAGAAACTCCGCATTTAAAAACTCCACAACTTGAAACTCCACAACTAATAAACTCTGCAACTAGAAAATCTGCAACTAGAAACTCCGCAACTAGAAACTCCACAACTAGAAACTCCACAACTAGAAACTCCAAAACTAGAAACTCCACAACTAGAAACTCCGCAACTAGAAACTCCACAGCTAGAAAGTCCGCAACTGAAAACTCAGCAACTAGAAACTCCGCAACTAGAAACTCGGCAAGAAGAAACTCCGCAACTAGAAACTCCACAACAGACAATCCGCAACTAGGAACTCTACATTTACAAAATCCAGAACTAAAAACTTCACAACTTGAAACTCCACAACTAGATACTCAACAACTACAAACTCCACAACTAGAAACTCCACAACTTGAAACTCCGCAACTACAAACTCCACCACTACAATCTCCACAACTGGAAAACTCTGCAACTAGAAACTCTGCCACTAAAAACTCCGCAACTAGAAACTCCACAGCTAGAAACTCCACAACTACAAACTCCACAACTAGAGACTCCACAACTAAAAACTCCACAACTACGAACTCCACAACTACGAACCCCACAACTACAAACTCCACAACTAGAAACTTCAACACTAGAAACTCCTCAACTAAAAACTCCACAACTTGAAACACCACAACTAGATATTCCACAATTACAAAATCCACAACTAGAAACTCCACAACTAGAAACTCCACTACTTGGAACTCCATAACTAGAAACTCCACTACTAGAAAACTCCACAACTAGAAACTCTGCAACTAGAAACTCCACAACTAGAAACTCCACAGCTAGAAAATCCACCACTGCAAACTCCACAACTACAGACTCCGCAACTAGAAATCTCCACAACTAGAAACTCTCAACCAGACACACTGAAACTAGGAACTGTACAACTTCAAAATCCACAACTAGAACTCCACAACTTTAAACTCCACAACTAGATACTCCACAACTAGAAACTCCATCACTAGAAACTCCACAACCAGAAACTCGGCAACAAGAAACTCCGCAACTAGAAACTCCACAACTTGAGTCTTTGCAACTAGAAAACTCTGCAACTAGAAACTCTGCAACTAGAAACTCCGCAACTAGAAACTCCACAGCTAGAAACCTTACTACTTGAAACACCACAACTAGATACTCCAAAACTACGAATTCCACAACAAGAAACTCCACAACTAGAAACTCCGCAACTAGAAACTCCGCAATTAGAAACTCCACAGCTAGGAACTCCAAAACTTGATATTTTGCAACTAGAAACTCTGCAACTAAAAACTCAACCACTAGACACTCCACAACTATAAACTCCTCAACTAGAAACTCCACAACTTGAAACACCACAACTAGATACTCCACAACTACAAATTCCACAACTAGAAACTCCACTTTTAGAAACTCCGTATCTGGAAACTCCGCAACTAGAAACTTCGTATCTAGAAACTCCATAACTAGGAACTCCTCAACTAGAAACTCCACAACTACAGACTCCACAACTACAGACTCCGCAACTAGAAATTCCACAGCTAGAAACTCCGCAACTAGAAACTCCACAACTAGAGACTCCAGAACTAGAAACTTGACAACTAAGTCTCCGCAACAAGAAACTTCACAACTAGAAACTCCACTAGAAACTCCACAACTAGAAACTCCACAACTAGAAACTCCACAACCAAAGACTGCACAATTAGAGACTTTGCATTTAGAAACTCCTCAGGTAGAAACTACACAACTAGAAACTCCACTACTAGAGAATCCAAAAGTAGAAACTCCACTGCTAGAAATTCAACATCTAGAAAACCCAAAGCTAAAAACTCCACAACTAGGAACTCCGCAACTAGGAAATCTACAACTAAAAACTCGAAAACTAAAACCTCTAAATACAAACTGCACAACTTGAAACTCCCCAACTAGACACTCCACAACTAGACAATTCGCGACTAGAAACTCCAAAAGTTGAGACTCCACAGCTAGAAAACTCCGCAAATAGAAACTCCACGACTGGACACTCCGCAACTAAAACTCCATGACTAGAAACTCCACAACTTGAGACTCCACAGCTAGGAACTCCACAACTAGAGACTCCACAACTAGAAACTCCACAGCTAGAAACTCCACAACTTGAGATTTTGCAACTAGAAACTCCTCAACTAGAAACTCCAACTCTTGAAACACCACAACTAGATACTCCACAACTACGAATTCCACAACTAGAAACTCTGCAACTAGAAACTCCGCAACTAAAAACTCCACAGCTAGAAACTTCACTACTTGAAACACCACAACTAGATACTCCAAAACTACGAATTCCACAACTAGAAACTCCACAACTAGAAACTCCGCAACTAGAAACTCCGCAACTAGAAACTCCACAGCTAGAAACTCCACAACTTGAGATTTTTCAACTAGAGACTCGGCAACTAGAAACTCAACCACTAGAAACTCCACAACTAGAAACTCCTCAACTAGAAACTCCACAACTTGAAACACCACAACTAGATACTCCACAACTACAAACTCCACAACTAGAAACTCCACAACTAGAAGCTCCACAACTAGAAATTCCGCAACTAGAAACTCCACATCTAGAGACTCCATAACTATAAACTTCACAACTAGAAACTCCACAACCAGAAACTCCGCAAATAGGAACTCCGCAAATAGAAATCCCACAACTAGAGACTCCACAACTACAGACTTCACGACTTGAAACTCTGCAACTAGAAACTCCACTACTAGAAACTCCACAGCTAGAAACTCCACAACTTGAAACATCCCAACTAGATACTCCACAACTACAAATTACACAACAAGAAACTCCACAACTTGAAACCCAGCAAATAGATACTCCACAACTAAGGACTCTACAACTAGATACTCCAACACTAGAAACTCCACAACCAGAAACTCCGCAACTAAAAACTCCGCAACTAGAAACTCCGCGGCTAGAAAATCAACAGCTATAAATTCCACAACTAGAAACTCCACAACTACAGACTCCGCTACTAGAAAACTCCGCAACTATAAACTCCACAACTAGACAATCCGCATCTAGGAACTCTACAACTTCAAAATCCACAACTAAAAACTCCACAACTTGAAACTCTACAACTAGATATTCCACAACTGTAAACTCCACAACTTGAAACTCCGCAACTAGATACACCGCCACTACAATCTCCACAACTGGAAAACTCTGCAACTAGAAACTCTGCAACTAGAAACTCCGCAACTAGAAACTCCAAAGCTAGAAACTCCACAACTATAAACTCCACGACTAGAGACTCCACAACTAGAAACTTCACAACTACGAACTCCACAAATACCAACCCCACAACTACAAACTCCACAACTAGAAACTAAACAACTAGAAACTCCACAACTTTAGACTTCGCAACTACAAACTCCACAACTAGAGACTCCACAACTACAAACTCCACGACTAGAGACTCCACAACTAGAAACTTCACAACTACGAACTTCACAAATACCAACCCCACAACTACAAACTCCACAACTAGAAACTAAACAACTAGAAACTCCACAACTTTAGACTTCGCAACTACAAACTCCACAACTAGAGACTCCACAACTAGGAACTCCACAACTAGAGACTCCACCACCAGAAACTCCATAGCTAAAAACTCCACAACTTGAGACTTCGCATTTAGAGACTCGGCAACTAGAAACTCCACAACTAGAAACTCCACAACTAGAAACTTAACAACTAGCTACTCCACAACTTGAAACACCACAACTAGATACTCCGCAACTACAAATTTCGCAACCAGAAACTCCACAACCAAAAACTCCGCAACTATAAACTCTGCAACTAGAAACTCCACAGCTAGAAAGTCCGCAACTAGAAACTCCGCCACTGCAATCTTCACAACTGGAAAACTCTGCAACTAGAAACTCTGCAGCTAGAAACTCCTCAACTACAAACTCCACAGCTAGAAACTCCACAACTACAAACTCCACAACTAGAGACTCCACAACTAGAAACTCCACAATTAGAAACTACACAACTTTAGACTTCGCAACTAGAAATCCACAACTAGAGACTCCACAACTAGGAACTCCAAAATTAGAGACTCCACAACCAGAAACTCCATCACTAGAAACTCCACAACCAGAAACTCGGCAACAAGAAACTCCGCAACTAGAAACTCCACAACTTGAGACTTTGCAACTAGAAAACTCCGCAACTAGAAACTCTGCAACCAGAATCTCCGCAACTAGAAACTCCACAGCTAGAAACCTTACTACTTGAAACACCACAACTAGATACTCCAAAACTACGAATTCCACAACAAGAAACTCCACAACTAGGAACTCCGCAACTAGAAACTTCGCAACTAGAAACTCCGCAACTAGGAACTCCACAACTTGAGATTTTGCAACTAGAAATTCGGCAACTAGAAACTCCACAACTAGAAACTCCACTACTTGAAACTCCATAACTAGAAACTCCACTACTAGAAAACTCCACAACTAGAAACTCTGCAACTAGAAACTCCGCAACTAGAAACTCCATAGCTAGAAACTTCACTACTTGAAACACTACAAGTAGATACTCCAAAACTACGAATTCCACAACAATAAACTCCAACACTAGAAACTCCGCAACTAGAAACTCCACAACTAGAAACTCCTCAACTAGAAACTCCACAACTTGAAACACCACAACTAGATTCTCTAGAAACTCCACAACTACGGACTCCACAACTAGAAACTCCAACACCGGAAACTCCACAACCAGAAACTCCGCAACTGAAAACTCCGCAACTAGAAACTCCACAGCTAAAAAATCCACAGCTAGAAATTCCACAACCTAGAAACTGCACAACTACAGACGCCACAACTAGAAAACTGCACAACTATAAACTCCACAACTAGACAATTCGCAACTAGGAACTCTACAACTACAAAATCCACAACTAAAAACCTCAAAACTTGAAACTCCACAACTAGATACTCAACAACTACAAACTCCACAACTAGAAACTCCACAACTTGAAACTCCGCAACTACAAACTCCGCCACTACAATCTCCACAACTGGAAAACTCTGCAACTAGAAACTCTGCAACTAGAAACTCCGCAACTAGAAACTCCACAACTAGAGACTCCACAACTAGAAACTCCACAAATACGAACTCCACAACTAGAAACTCCACAACTAGAAACTCCACAACTTGAAACACCAACACTAGATACTTCACAACTACAAATTTCACTACTAGAAACTCCACAACTAAAACTCCGCAGCTATAAACTCCGCAACTAGAAATTCCACAGCTAGAAAGTCCGCAACTAGATACACTGCAACTAGAAACTCCGCAACTAGAAACTCCACAACTTGAAACTCCACAACTAATAAACTCCGCAACTAGAAAACTGTGCAACTAGAAACTCCCACTTAGACTTTCCGCAACAAGAAACTGCGCAACTAGAAACTCCACAACTTGAGACTTCGCAACTAGAAACTCCGCAACTAGAAACTCCACAACTAGAAACTCCAAAACTAGAAACTCCACAACTAGAAACTCCGCAACTAGAAACTCCACAGCTAGAAAGTCCGCAACTGAAAACTCAGCAACTAGAAACTCCGCAACTAGAAACTCGGCAAGAAGAAACTCCGCAACTAGAAACTCCACAACAGACAATCCGCAACTAGGAACTCTACATTTACAAAATCCACAACTAAAAACTTCACAACTTGAAACTCCACAACTAGATACTCAACAACTACAAACTCCACAACTAGAAACTCCACAACTTGAAACTCCGCAACTACAAACTCCGCCACTACAATCTCCACAACTGGAAAACTCTGCAACTAGAAACTCTGCAACTAAAAACTCCGCAACTAGAAACTCCACAGCTAGAAACTCCACAGCTAGAAACTCCACAACTACAAACTCCACAACTAGAGACTCCACAACTAAAAACTCCACAACTACGAACTCCACAACTACGAACCCCACAACTACAAACTCCACAACTAGAAACTTCAACACTAGAAACTCCTCAACTAAAAACTCCACAACTTGAAACACCACAACTAGATATTCCACAATTACAAACTCCACAACTAGAAACTCCACAACTAGAAACTCCACTACTAGAAAACTCCACAACTAGAAACTCTGCAACTAGAAACTCCGCAACTAGAAACTCCACAGCTAGAAACTTCACTACTTCAAACACTACAACTAGATACTCCAAAACTACGAATTCCAACACAATAAACTCCAACACTAGAAACTCCGCAACTAGAAACTCCACAACTAGAAACTCCTCAACTAGAAACTCCACAACTTGAAACACCACAACTAGATTCTCTAGAAACTCCACAACTAGAAACTCCACAACTTGAAACTCCGCAACTACAAATTCCGCAACTAGAAACTCCGCAACTTGAAACCCAACAAATAGATACTCCACAACTACGGACTCCACAACTAGAAACTCCAACGCTGGAAACTCCACAACCAGAAACTCCACAACTAGAAACTCCAAAACTAGAAACTCCCTAACTTGAAACACCACAACTAGATACTCTACAACTACAAATTTCACTACTAGAAACTCCACAACTAAAACTCCGCAACTATAAACTCCGCAACTAGAAACTCCACAGCTAGAAAGTCCGCAACTAGATACACTGCAACTAGAAACTCCGCAACTAGACACTCAGCAACTAGAAACTCTACAACTTCAAAATCCACTACTAGAAACTCCCCAACTTGAAACTCCACAACCAGATACTCCACAACTACAAACTCCGCAACTAGAAACTCCGCATTTAAAAACTCCACAACTTGAAACTCCACAACTAATAAACTCTGCAACTAGAAAATCTGCAACTAGAAACTCCGCAACTAGAAACTCCACAACTAGAAACTCCACAACTAGAAACTCCAAAACTAGAAACTCCACAACTAGAAACTCCGCAACTAGAAACTCCACAGCTAGAAAGTCCGCAACTGAAAACTCAGCAACTAGAAACTCCGCAACTAGAAACTCGGCAAGAAGAAACTCCGCAACTAGAAACTCCACAACAGACAATCCGCAACTAGGAACTCTACATTTACAAAATCCAGAACTAAAAACTTCACAACTTGAAACTCCACAACTAGATACTCAACAACTACAAACTCCACAACTAGAAACTCCACAACTTGAAACTCCGCAACTACAAACTCCACCACTACAATCTCCACAACTGGAAAACTCTGCAACTAGAAACTCTGCCACTAAAAACTCCGCAACTAGAAACTCCACAGCTAGAAACTCCACAACTACAAACTCCACAACTAGAGACTCCACAACTAAAAACTCCACAACTACGAACTCCACAACTACGAACCCCACAACTACAAACTCCACAACTAGAAACTTCAACACTAGAAACTCCTCAACTAAAAACTCCACAACTTGAAACACCACAACTAGATATTCCACAATTACAAAATCCACAACTAGAAACTCCACAACTAGAAACTCCACTACTTGGAACTCCATAACTAGAAACTCCACTACTAGAAAACTCCACAACTAGAAACTCTGCAACTAGAAACTCCGCAACTAGAAACTCCACAGCTAGAAACTTCACTACTTCAAACACTACAACTAGATACTCCAAAACTACGAATTCCAACACAATAAACTCCAACACTAGAAACTCCGCAACTAGAAACTCCACAACTAGAAACTCCTCAACTAGAAACTCCACAACTTGAAACACCACAACTAGATTCTCTACAAACTCCACAACTAGAAACTCCACAACTTGAAACTCCGCAACTACAAATTCCACAACTAGAAACTCCGCAACTTGAAACCCAACAAATAGATACTCCACAACTACGGACTCCACAACTAGAAACTCCAACGCTGGAAACTCCACAACCAGAAACTCCACAACTAGAAACTCCAAAACTAGAAACTCCCTAACTTGAAACACCACAACTAGATACTCCACAACTACAAATTTCACTACTAGAAACTCCACAACTAAAACTCCGCAACTATAAACTCCGCAACTAGAAACTCCACAGCTAGAAAGTCCGCAACTAGATACACTGCAACTAGAAACTCCGCAACTAGACACTCAGCAACTAGAAACTCTACAACTTCAAAATCCACTACTAGAAACTCCCCAACTTGAAACTCCACAACCAGATACTCCACAACTACAAACTCCGCAACTAGAAACTCCGAATTTAAAAACTCCACAACTTGAAACTCCACAACTAATAAACTCTGCAACTAGAAAATCTGCAACTAGAAACTCCGCAACTAGAAACTCCACAACTAGAAACTCCACAACTAGAAACTCCAAAACTAGAAACTCCACAACTAGAAACTCCGCAACTAGAAACTCCACAGCTAGAAAGTCCGTAACTGAAAACTCAGACTAGAAACTCCGCAACTAGAAACTCCACAGCTAGAAAATCCACCACTAGAAACTCTACAACTAGCAACTCCACAACTACAGACTCCGCAACTAGAAAACTCTGCAACTAGAAACTCCCAACTAGACACTCCGCAACTAGAAACTCTACAACTTCAAAATCCACAACTAGAAACTCCACAACTTGAAACTCCAAAACTACATACTCCACAACTAGAAACTCCACAACTAAAAACTCCACAACTAGAAACTCCACAACTATAATCTCCACAGCTAGAAACTCCACAACTTGAGACTTTGCAACTAGAAACTCGGCAACTAGAAACCGAACAACTAGAAACTCCACAACTTGAAACACAACAAATAGATACTCCACAACTACGAATTCCACAACTAGAAACTCCACAAGTAGAAACTCCGCAACTAGAAACTCTACAGCTAGAAACTCTACAACTTGAGACTTTGCAACTAGAAACTCGGCAACTAGAAACCCAACAACTAGAAACTCCACAACTAGAACCTCCACAACTTGAAACTCCACAACTTGAAACACAACTAATAGATACTCCACAACTACAAATTCCACAACTAGAAACTCCACAACTAGAAACTCCGCAATTAGAAACTCCGCAACTAGAAACTCCATCACTAGAAACTCCACAACCAGAAACTCTGCAAGAAGAAACTCCGCCACTATAAACTCCACAACTAGACAATCCGCAACTAGGAACTCTACAACTACAAAATCCACAACTAAAAACTTCACAACTTGAAACTCCACAACTAGATACTCAACAACTACAAACTCCACAACTAGAAACTCCACAACTACAAACTCCACAACTAGAAACTCCACAACGAGAAACTCCACAACTACGAACTCCACAACTACGAACCCCACAACTACAAACTCCACAACTAGAAACTTCACAACTAGAAACTCCACAACATTAGACTTCGCAACTAGAAACTCCACAACTAGAGACTCCACAACTAGGAACTCCACAACTAGAGACTCCACAACCAGAAACTCCACAGCTAGAAACTCCACAACTTGAGACTTCGCATTTAGAGACTCGGCAACTAGAAACTCAACTACTAGAAACTCCACAACTGGAAACTCCACAACTAGAAACTCCACAACTAGAAACTCCACAACTTGAAACACCACAACTAGATACTCCACAACTACAAATTTCACTACTAGGAACTCCACAACTAAAACTCCGCAACTATAAACTCCGCAACTAGAAACTCCACAGCTAGAAAGTCCGCAACTAGATACACTGCAACTAGAAACTCCGCAACTAGACACTCAGCAACTAGGAACTCTACAACTTCAAAATCCACTACTAGAAACTCCCCAACTTGAAACTCCACAACTAGATACTCCACAACTACAAACTCCGCAACTAGAAACTCCACAACTAGAAACTCCACAACTTGAAACTCCCCAACTAATAAACTCCGCAACTAGAAAATCTGCAACTAGAAACTCCGCAACGAGAAACTCCACAGCTAGAAACTTCACTACTTGAAACACCACAACTAGATACTCCAAAACTACGAATTCCACAACTAGAAACTCCACAGCTAGAAAGTCGACATCTAGAAACTCTGCAGCTAGAAACTCCACAACTAGAAACTGCACAGATAGAAAATCCACCACTGGAAACTCCACAACTAGCAACTCCACAACTACAGACTCTGCAACTAGAAAACTGCGCAACTAGAAACTCCACAACTTGAGACTTCGCAACTAGAAACCCCACAACTAGTGAAACTCCAAAACTAGAAACTCCACAACTAGAAACTCTGCAACAAGAAACTCCACAGCTAGAAAGTCCGCAACTAGAAACTCAGCAACTAGAAACTCCGCAACTAGAAACTCCACAGCTAGAAAATCCACCACTAGAAATTCTACAACTAGCAACTCCACAACTAGAAAACTCTGCAACTAGAAACTCCCAACTAGACACTCCGCCACTAGAAACTCTACAACTTCAAAATCCACAACTAGAAACTCCACAACTTGAAACTCCAAGACTAGATACTCCACAACTAGAAACTCCACAACTAAAAACTCCACAACTAGAAACTCCACAACTTGAAACTCCGCAACTAGAAACTCCATAACTAGAAACTCCACTACTATAAAACTCCGCAACTAGAAACTCCGCAACTATAAACTCCACAGCTAGAAACTCCACAACTTGAGACTTTGCAACTAGAAACTCGGCAACTAGAAACCGAACAACTAGAAACTCCACAACTTGAAACACAACAAATAGATACTCCACAACTACGAATTCCACAACTAGAAACTCCACAATTAGAAACTCCGCAACTAGAAACTCCGCAACTAGAAACTCTACAGCTAGAAACTCCACAACTTGAGACTTTGTAAATAGAAACTCGGCAACTAGAAACCCAACAACTAGAAACTCTGCAACTAGAACCTCCACAGCTTAAAACTCCACAACTTGAAACACAACTAATAGATACTCCACAACTACAAATTCCACAACTAGAAACTCCACAACTAGAAACTCCACTACTTGAAACTCCATAACTAGAAACTCCACTACTAGAAAACTCCACAACTAGAAACTCTGCAACTAGAAACTCCGCAACTAGAAACTCCATAGCTAGAAACTTCACTACTTGAAACACTACAAGTAGATACTCCAAAACTACGAATTCCACAACAATAAACTCCAACACTAGAAACTCCGCAACTAGAAACTCCACAACTAGAAACTCCTCAACTAGAAACTCCACAACTTGAAACACCACAACTAGATTCTCTAGAAACTCCACAACTACGGACTCCACAACTAGAAACTCCAACACCGGAAACTCCACAACCAGAAACTCCGCAACTGAAAACTCCGCAACTAGAAACTCCACAGCTAAAAAATCCACAGCTAGAAATTCCACAACCTAGAAACTGCACAACTACAGACGCCACAACTAGAAAACTGCACAACTATAAACTCCACAACTAGACAATTCGCAACTAGGAACTCTACAACTACAAAATCCACAACTAAAAACCTCAAAACTTGAAACTCCACAACTAGATACTCAACAACTACAAACTCCACAACTAGAAACTCCACAACTTGAAACTCCGCAACTACAAACTCCGCCACTACAATCTCCACAACTGGAAAACTCTGCAACTAGAAACTCTGCAACTAGAAACTCCGCAACTAGAAACTCCACAACTAGAGACTCCACAACTAGAAACTCCACAAATACGAACTCCACAACTAGAAACTCCACAACTAGAAACTCCACAACTAGAAACTCCACAACTTGAAACACCAACACTAGATACTTCACAACTACAAATTTCACTACTAGAAACTCCACAACTAAAACTCCGCAGCTATAAACTCCGCAACTAGAAATTCCACAGCTAGAAAGTCCGCAACTAGATACACTGCAACTAGAAACTCCGCAACTAGAAACTCCACAACTTGAAACTCCACAACTAATAAACTCCGCAACTAGAAAACTGTGCAACTAGAAACTCCCACTTAGACTTTCCGCAACAAGAAACTGCGCAACTAGAAACTCCACAACTTGAGACTTCGCAACTAGAAACTCCGCAACTAGAAACTCCACAACTAGAAACTCCAAAACTAGAAACTCCACAACTAGAAACTCCGCAACTAGAAACTCCACAGCTAGAAAGTCCGCAACTGAAAACTCAGCAACTAGAAACTCCGCAACTAGAAACTCGGCAAGAAGAAACTCCGCAACTAGAAACTCCACAACAGACAATCCGCAACTAGGAACTCTACATTTACAAAATCCACAACTAAAAACTTCACAACTTGAAACTCCACAACTAGATACTCAACAACTACAAACTCCACAACTAGAAACTCCACAACTTGAAACTCCGCAACTACAAACTCCGCCACTACAATCTCCACAACTGGAAAACTCTGCAACTAGAAACTCTGCAACTAAAAACTCCGCAACTAGAAACTCCACAGCTAGAAACTCCACAGCTAGAAACTCCACAACTACAAACTCCACAACTAGAGACTCCACAACTAAAAACTCCACAACTACGAACTCCACAACTACGAACCCCACAACTACAAACTCCACAACTAGAAACTTCAACACTAGAAACTCCTCAACTAAAAACTCCACAACTTGAAACACCACAACTAGATATTCCACAATTACAAACTCCACAACTAGAAACTCCACAACTAGAAACTCCACTACTAGAAAACTCCACAACTAGAAACTCTGCAACTAGAAACTCCGCAACTAGAAACTCCACAGCTAGAAACTTCACTACTTCAAACACTACAACTAGATACTCCAAAACTACGAATTCCAACACAATAAACTCCAACACTAGAAACTCCGCAACTAGAAACTCCACAACTAGAAACTCCTCAACTAGAAACTCCACAACTTGAAACACCACAACTAGATTCTCTAGAAACTCCACAACTAGAAACTCCACAACTTGAAACTCCGCAACTACAAATTCCGCAACTAGAAACTCCGCAACTTGAAACCCAACAAATAGATACTCCACAACTACGGACTCCACAACTAGAAACTCCAACGCTGGAAACTCCACAACCAGAAACTCCACAACTAGAAACTCCAAAACTAGAAACTCCCTAACTTGAAACACCACAACTAGATACTCTACAACTACAAATTTCACTACTAGAAACTCCACAACTAAAACTCCGCAACTATAAACTCCGCAACTAGAAACTCCACAGCTAGAAAGTCCGCAACTAGATACACTGCAACTAGAAACTCCGCAACTAGACACTCAGCAACTAGAAACTCTACAACTTCAAAATCCACTACTAGAAACTCCCCAACTTGAAACTCCACAACCAGATACTCCACAACTACAAACTCCGCAACTAGAAACTCCGCATTTAAAAACTCCACAACTTGAAACTCCACAACTAATAAACTCTGCAACTAGAAAATCTGCAACTAGAAACTCCGCAACTAGAAACTCCACAACTAGAAACTCCACAACTAGAAACTCCAAAACTAGAAACTCCACAACTAGAAACTCCGCAACTAGAAACTCCACAGCTAGAAAGTCCGCAACTGAAAACTCAGCAACTAGAAACTCCGCAACTAGAAACTCGGCAAGAAGAAACTCCGCAACTAGAAACTCCACAACAGACAATCCGCAACTAGGAACTCTACATTTACAAAATCCAGAACTAAAAACTTCACAACTTGAAACTCCACAACTAGATACTCAACAACTACAAACTCCACAACTAGAAACTCCACAACTTGAAACTCCGCAACTACAAACTCCACCACTACAATCTCCACAACTGGAAAACTCTGCAACTAGAAACTCTGCCACTAAAAACTCCGCAACTAGAAACTCCACAGCTAGAAACTCCACAACTACAAACTCCACAACTAGAGACTCCACAACTAAAAACTCCACAACTACGAACTCCACAACTACGAACCCCACAACTACAAACTCCACAACTAGAAACTTCAACACTAGAAACTCCTCAACTAAAAACTCCACAACTTGAAACACCACAACTAGATATTCCACAATTACAAAATCCACAACTAGAAACTCCACAACTAGAAACTCCACTACTTGGAACTCCATAACTAGAAACTCCACTACTAGAAAACTCCACAACTAGAAACTCTGCAACTAGAAACTCCGCAACTAGAAACTCCACAGCTAGAAACTTCACTACTTCAAACACTACAACTAGATACTCCAAAACTACGAATTCCAACACAATAAACTCCAACACTAGAAACTCCGCAACTAGAAACTCCACAACTAGAAACTCCTCAACTAGAAACTCCACAACTTGAAACACCACAACTAGATTCTCTACAAACTCCACAACTAGAAACTCCACAACTTGAAACTCCGCAACTACAAATTCCACAACTAGAAACTCCGCAACTTGAAACCCAACAAATAGATACTCCACAACTACGGACTCCACAACTAGAAACTCCAACGCTGGAAACTCCACAACCAGAAACTCCACAACTAGAAACTCCAAAACTAGAAACTCCCTAACTTGAAACACCACAACTAGATACTCCACAACTACAAATTTCACTACTAGAAACTCCACAACTAAAACTCCGCAACTATAAACTCCGCAACTAGAAACTCCACAGCTAGAAAGTCCGCAACTAGATACACTGCAACTAGAAACTCCGCAACTAGACACTCAGCAACTAGAAACTCTACAACTTCAAAATCCACTACTAGAAACTCCCCAACTTGAAACTCCACAACCAGATACTCCACAACTACAAACTCCGCAACTAGAAACTCCGAATTTAAAAACTCCACAACTTGAAACTCCACAACTAATAAACTCTGCAACTAGAAAATCTGCAACTAGAAACTCCGCAACTAGAAACTCCACAACTAGAAACTCCACAACTAGAAACTCCAAAACTAGAAACTCCACAACTAGAAACTCCGCAACTAGAAACTCCACAGCTAGAAAGTCCGTAACTGAAAACTCAGACTAGAAACTCCGCAACTAGAAACTCCACAGCTAGAAAATCCACCACTAGAAACTCTACAACTAGCAACTCCACAACTACAGACTCCGCAACTAGAAAACTCTGCAACTAGAAACTCCCAACTAGACACTCCGCAACTAGAAACTCTACAACTTCAAAATCCACAACTAGAAACTCCACAACTTGAAACTCCAAAACTACATACTCCACAACTAGAAACTCCACAACTAAAAACTCCACAACTAGAAACTCCACAACTATAATCTCCACAGCTAGAAACTCCACAACTTGAGACTTTGCTACTAGAAACTCGGCAACTAGAAACCGAACAACTAGAAACTCCACAACTTGAAACACAACAAATAGATACTCCACAACTACGAATTCCACAACTAGAAACTCCACAAGTAGAAACTCCGCAACTAGAAACTCTACAGCTAGAAACTCTACAACTTGAGACTTTGCAACTAGAAACTCGGCAACTAGAAACCCAACAACTAGAAACTCCACAACTAGAACCTCCACAACTTGAAACTCCACAACTTGAAACACAACTAATAGATACTCCACAACTACAAATTCCACAACTAGAAACTCCACAACTAGAAACTCCGCAATTAGAAACTCCGCAACTAGAAACTCCATCACTAGAAACTCCACAACCAGAAACTCTGCAAGAAGAAACTCCGCCACTATAAACTCCACAACTAGACAATCCGCAACTAGGAACTCTACAACTACAAAATCCACAACTAAAAACTTCACAACTTGAAACTCCACAACTAGATACTCAACAACTACAAACTCCACAACTAGAAACTCCACAACTACAAACTCCACAACTAGAAACTCCACAACGAGAAACTCCACAACTACGAACTCCACAACTACGAACCCCACAACTACAAACTCCACAACTAGAAACTTCACAACTAGAAACTCCACAACATTAGACTTCGCAACTAGAAACTCCACAACTAGAGACTCCACAACTAGGAACTCCACAACTAGAGACTCCACAACCAGAAACTCCACAGCTAGAAACTCCACAACTTGAGACTTCGCATTTAGAGACTCGGCAACTAGAAACTCAACTACTAGAAACTCCACAACTGGAAACTCCACAACTAGAAACTCCACAACTAGAAACTCCACAACTTGAAACACCACAACTAGATACTCCACAACTACAAATTTCACTACTAGGAACTCCACAACTAAAACTCCGCAACTATAAACTCCGCAACTAGAAACTCCACAGCTAGAAAGTCCGCAACTAGATACACTGCAACTAGAAACTCCGCAACTAGACACTCAGCAACTAGGAACTCTACAACTTCAAAATCCACTACTAGAAACTCCCCAACTTGAAACTCCACAACTAGATACTCCACAACTACAAACTCCGCAACTAGAAACTCCACAACTAGAAACTCCACAACTTGAAACTCCCCAACTAATAAACTCCGCAACTAGAAAATCTGCAACTAGAAACTCCGCAACGAGAAACTCCACAGCTAGAAACTTCACTACTTGAAACACCACAACTAGATACTCCAAAACTACGAATTCCACAACTAGAAACTCCACAGCTAGAAAGTCGACATCTAGAAACTCTGCAGCTAGAAACTCCACAACTAGAAACTGCACAGATAGAAAATCCACCACTGGAAACTCCACAACTAGCAACTCCACAACTACAGACTCTGCAACTAGAAAACTGCGCAACTAGAAACTCCACAACTTGAGACTTCGCAACTAGAAACCCCACAACTAGTGAAACTCCAAAACTAGAAACTCCACAACTAGAAACTCTGCAACAAGAAACTCCACAGCTAGAAAGTCCGCAACTAGAAACTCAGCAACTAGAAACTCCGCAACTAGAAACTCCACAGCTAGAAAATCCACCACTAGAAATTCTACAACTAGCAACTCCACAACTAGAAAACTCTGCAACTAGAAACTCCCAACTAGACACTCCGCCACTAGAAACTCTACAACTTCAAAATCCACAACTAGAAACTCCACAACTTGAAACTCCAAGACTAGATACTCCACAACTAGAAACTCCACAACTAAAAACTCCACAACTAGAAACTCCACAACTTGAAACTCCGCAACTAGAAACTCCATAACTAGAAACTCCACTACTATAAAACTCCGCAACTAGAAACTCCGCAACTATAAACTCCACAGCTAGAAACTCCACAACTTGAGACTTTGCAACTAGAAACTCGGCAACTAGAAACCGAACAACTAGAAACTCCACAACTTGAAACACAACAAATAGATACTCCACAACTACGAATTCCACAACTAGAAACTCCACAATTAGAAACTCCGCAACTAGAAACTCCGCAACTAGAAACTCTACAGCTAGAAACTCCACAACTTGAGACTTTGTAAATAGAAACTCGGCAACTAGAAACCCAACAACTAGAAACTCTGCAACTAGAACCTCCACAGCTTAAAACTCCACAACTTGAAACACAACTAATAGATACTCCACAACTACAAATTCCACAACTAGAAACTCCACAACTAGAAACTCCACTACTTGAAACTCCATAACTAGAAACTCCACTACTAGAAAACTCCACAACTAGAAACTCTGCAACTAGAAACTCCGCAACTAGAAACTCCATAGCTAGAAACTTCACTACTTGAAACACTACAAGTAGATACTCCAAAACTACGAATTCCACAACAATAAACTCCAACACTAGAAACTCCGCAACTAGAAACTCCACAACTAGAAACTCCTCAACTAGAAACTCCACAACTTGAAACACCACAACTAGATTCTCTAGAAACTCCACAACTACGGACTCCACAACTACAAACTCCAACACCGGAAACTCCACAACCAGAAACTCCGCAACTGAAAACTCCGCAACTAGAAACTCCACAGCTAAAAAATCCACAGCTAGAAATTCCACAACCTAGAAACTGCACAACTACAGACGCCACAACTAGAAAACTGCACAACTATAAACTCCACAACTAGACAATTCGCAACTAGGAACTCTACAACTACAAAATCCACAACTAAAAACCTCAAAACTTGAAACTCCACAACTAGATACTCAACAACTACAAACTCCACAACTAGAAACTCCACAACTTGAAACTCCGCAACTACAAACTCCGCCACTACAATCTCCACAACTGGAAAACTCTGCAACTAGAAACTCTGCAACTAGAAACTCCGCAACTAGAAACTCCACAACTAGAGACTCCACAACTAGAAACTCCACAAATACGAACTCCACAACTAGAAACTCCACAACTAGAAACTCCACAACTAGAAACTCCACAACTTGAAACACCAACACTAGATACTTCACAACTACAAATTTCACTACTAGAAACTCCACAACTAAAACTCCGCAGCTATAAACTCCGCAACTAGAAATTCCACAGCTAGAAAGTCCGCAACTAGATACACTGCAACTAGAAACTCCGCAACTAGAAACTCCACAACTTGAAACTCCACAACTAATAAACTCCGCAACTAGAAAACTGTGCAACTAGAAACTCCCACTTAGACTTTCCGCAACAAGAAACTGCGCAACTAGAAACTCCACAACTTGAGACTTCGCAACTAGAAACTCCGCAACTAGAAACTCCACAACTAGAAACTCCAAAACTAGAAACTCCACAACTAGAAACTCCGCAACTAGAAACTCCACAGCTAGAAAGTCCGCAACTGAAAACTCAGCAACTAGAAACTCCACAACTAGAAACTCGGCAAGAAGAAACTCCGCAACTAGAAACTCCACAACAGACAATCCGCAACTAGGAACTCTACATTTACAAAATCCACAACTAAAAACTTCACAACTTGAAACTCCACAACTAGATACTCAACAACTACAAACTCCACAACTAGAAACTCCACAACTTGAAACTCCGCAACTACAAACTCCGCCACTACAATCTCCACAACTGGAAAACTCTGCAACTAGAAACTCTGCAACTAAAAACTCCGCAACTAGAAACTCCACAGCTAGAAACTCCACAGCTAGAAACTCCACAACTACAAACTCCACAACTAGAGACTCCACAACTAAAAACTCCACAACTACGAACTCCACAACTACGAACCCCACAACTACAAACTCCACAACTAGAAACTTCAACACTAGAAACTCCTCAACTAAAAACTCCACAACTTGAAACACCACAACTAGATATTCCACAATTACAAACTCCACAACTAGAAACTCCACAACTAGAAACTCCACTACTAGAAAACTCCACAACTAGAAACTCTGCAACTAGAAACTCCGCAACTAGAAACTCCACAGCTAGAAACTTCACTACTTCAAACACTACAACTAGATACTCCAAAACTACGAATTCCAACACAATAAACTCCAACACTAGAAACTCCGCAACTAGAAACTCCACAACTAGAAACTCCTCAACTAGAAACTCCACAACTTGAAACACCACAACTAGATTCTCTAGAAACTCCACAACTAGAAACTCCACAACTTGAAACTCCGCAACTACAAATTCCGCAACTAGAAACTCCGCAACTTGAAACCCAACAAATAGATACTCCACAACTACGGACTCCACAACTAGAAACTCCAACGCTGGAAACTCCACAACCAGAAACTCCACAACTAGAAACTCCAAAACTAGAAACTCCCTAACTTGAAACACCACAACTAGATACTCTACAACTACAAATTTCACTACTAGGAACTCCACAACTAAAACTCCGCAACTATAAACTCCGCAACTAGAAACTCCACAGCTAGAAAGGCCGCAACTAGATACACTGCAACTAGAAACTCCGCAACTAGACACTCAGCAACTAGAAACTCTACAACTTCAAAATCCACTACTAGAAACTCCCCAACTTGAAACTCCACAACCAGATACTCCACAACTACAAACTCCGCAACTAGAAACTCCGCATTTAAAAACTCCACAACTTGAAACTCCACAACTAATAAACTCTGCAACTAGAAAATCTGCAACTAGAAACTCCGCAACTAGAAACTCCACAACTAGAAACTCCACAACTAGAAACTCCAAAACTAGAAACTCCACAACTAGAAACTCCGCAACTAGAAACTCCACAGCTAGAAAGTCCGCAACTGAAAACTCAGCAACTAGAAACTCCGCAACTAGAAACTCGGCAAGAAGAAACTCCGCAACTAGAAACTCCACAACAGACAATCCGCAACTAGGAACTCTACATTTACAAAATCCAGAACTAAAAACTTCACAACTTGAAACTCCACAACTAGATACTCAACAACTACAAACTCCACAACTAGAAACTCCACAACTTGAAACTCCGCAACTACAAACTCCACCACTACAATCTCCACAACTGGAAAACTCTGCAACTAGAAACTCTGCCACTAAAAACTCCGCAACTAGAAACTCCACAGCTAGAAACTCCACAACTACAAACTCCACAACTAGAGACTCCACAACTAAAAACTCCACAACTACGAACTCCACAACTACGAACTCCACAACTACGAACCCCACAACTACAAACTCCACAACTAGAAACTTCAACACTAGAAACTCCTCAACTAAAAACTCCACAACTTGAAACACCACAACTAGATATTCCACAATTACAAACTCCACAACTAGAAACTCCACAACTAGAAACTCCACTACTAGAAAACTCCACAACTAGAAACTCTGCAACTAGAAACTCCGCAACTAGAAACTCCACAGCTAGAAACTTCACTACTTCAAACACTACAACTAGATACTCCAAAACTACGAATTCCAACACAATAAACTCCAACACTAGAAACTCCGCAACTAGAAACTCCACAACTAGAAACTCCTCAACTAGAAACTCCACAACTTGAAACACCACAACTAGATTCTCTAGAAACTCCACAACTAGAAACTCCACAACTTGAAACTCCGCAACTACAAATTCCGCAACTAGAAACTCCGCAACTTGAAACCCAACAAATAGATACTCCACAACTACGGACTCCACAACTAGAAACTCCAACGCTGGAAACTCCACAACCAGAAACTCCACAACTAGAAACTCCAAAACTAGAAACTCCCTAACTTGAAACACCACAACTAGATACTCTACAACTACAAATTTCACTACTAGAAACTCCACAACTAAAACTCCGCAACTATAAACTCCGCAACTAGAAACTCCACAGCTAGAAAGTCCGCAACTAGATACACTGCAACTAGAAACTCCGCAACTAGACACTCAGCAACTAGAAACTCTACAACTTCAAAATCCACTACTAGAAACTCCCCAACTTGAAACTCCACAACCAGATACTCCACAACTACAAACTCCGCAACTAGAAACTCCGCATTTAAAAACTCCACAACTTGAAACTCCACACCTAATAAACTCTGCAACTAGAAAATCTGCAACTAGAAACTCCGCAACTAGAAACTCCACAACTAGAAACTCCACAACTAGAAACTCCAAAACTAGAAACTCCACAACTAGAAACTCCGCAACTAGAAACTCCACAGCTAGAAAGTCCGCAACTGAAAACTCAGCAACTAGAAACTCCGCAACTAGAAACTCGGCAAGAAGAAACTCCGCAACTAGAAACTCCACAACAGACAATCCGCAACTAGGAACTCTACATTTACAAAATCCAGAACTAAAAACTTCACAACTTGAAACTCCACAACTAGATACTCAACAACTACAAACTCCACAACTAGAAACTCCACAACTTGAAACTCCGCAACTACAAACTCCACCACTACAATCTCCACAGCTGGAAAACTCTGCAACTAGAAACTCTGCCACTAAAAACTCCGCAACTAGAAACTCCACAGCTAGAAACTCCACAACTACAAACTCCACAACTAGAGACTCCACAACTAAAAACTCCACAACTACGAACTCCACAACTACGAACCCCACAACTACAAACTCCACAACTAGAAACTTCAACACTAGAAACTCCTCAACTAAAAACTCCACAACTTGAAACACCACAACTAGATATTCCACAATTACAAAATCCACAACTAGAAACTCCACAACTAGAAACTCCACTACTTGGAACTCCATAACTAGAAACTCCACTACTAGAAAACTCCACAACTAGAAACTCTGCAACTAGAAACTCCGCAACTAGAAACTCCACAGCTAGAAACTTCACTACTTCAAACACTACAACTAGATACTCCAAAACTACGAATTCCAACACAATAAACTCCAACACTAGAAACTCCGCAACTAGAAACTCCACAACTAGAAACTCCTCAACTAGAAACTCCACAACTTGAAACACCACAACTAGATTCTCTACAAACTCCACAACTAGAAACTCCACAACTTGAAACTCCGCAACTACAAATTCCACAACTAGAAACTCCGCAACTTGAAACCCAACAAATAGATACTCCACAACTACGGACTCCACAACTAGAAACTCCAACGCTGGAAACTCCACAACCAGAAACTCCACAACTAGAAACTCCAAAACTAGAAACTCCCTAACTTGAAACACCACAACTAGATACTCCACAACTACAAATTTCACTACTAGAAACTCCACAACTAAAACTCCGCAACTATAAACTCCGCAACTAGAAACTCCACAGCTAGAAAGTCCGCAACTAGATACACTGCAACTAGAAACTCCGAAACTAGACACTCAGCAACTAGAAACTCTACAACTTCAAAATCCACTACTAGAAACTCCCCAACTTGAAACTCCACAACCAGATACTCCACAACTACAAACTCCGCAACTAGAAACTCCGAATTTAAAAACTCCACAACTTGAAACTCCACAACTAATAAACTCTGCAACTAGAAAATCTGCAACTAGAAACTCCGCAACTAGAAACTCCACAACTAGAAACTCCACAACTAGAAACTCCAAAACTAGAAACTCCACAACTAGAAACTCCGCAACTAGAAACTCCACAGCTAGAAAGTCCGTAACTGAAAACTCAGACTAGAAACTCCGCAACTAGAAACTCCACAGCTAGAAAATCCACCACTAGAAACTCTACAACTAGCAACTCCACAACTACAGACTCCGCAACTAGAAAACTCTGCAACTAGAAACTCCCAACTAGACACTCCGCAACTAGAAACTCTACAACTTCAAAATCCACAACTAGAAACTCCACAACTTGAAACTCCAAAACTACATACTCCACAACTAGAAACTCCACAACTAAAAACTCCACAACTAGAAACTCCACAACTATAATCTCCACAGCTAGAAACTCCACAACTTGAGACTTTGCAACTAGAAACTCGGCAACTAGAAACCGAACAACTAGAAACTCCACAACTTGAAACACAACAAATAGATACTCCACAACTACGAATTCCACAACTAGAAACTCCACAAGTAGAAACTCCGCAACTAGAAACTCTACAGCTAGAAACTCTACAACTTGAGACTTTGCAACTAGAAACTCGGCAACTAGAAACCCAACAACTAGAAACTCCACAACTAGAACCTCCACAACTTGAAACTCCACAACTTGAAACACAACTAATAGATACTCCACAACTACAAATTCCACAACTAGAAACTCCACAACTAGAAACTCCGCAATTAGAAACTCCGCAACTAGAAACTCCATCACTAGAAACTCCACAATCAGAAACTCTGCAAGAAGAAACTCCGCCACTATAAACTCCACAACTAGACAATCCGCAACTAGGAACTCTACAACTACAAAATCCACAACTAAAAACTTCACAACTTGAAACTCCACAACTAGATACTCAACAACTACAAACTCCACAACTAGAAACTCCACAACTACAAACTCCACAACTAGAAACTCCACAACGAGAAACTCCACAACTACGAACTCCACAACTACGAACCCCACAACTACAAACTCCACAACTAGAAACTTCACAACTAGAAACTCCACAACATTAGACTTCGCAACTAGAAACTCCACAACTAGAGACTCCACAACTAGGAACTCCACAACTAGAGACTCCACAACCAGAAACTCCACAGCTAGAAACTCCACAACTTGAGACTTCGCATTTAGAGACTCGGCAACTAGAAACTCAACTACTAGAAACTCCACAACTGGAAACTCCACAACTAGAAACTCCACAACTAGAAACTCCACAACTTGAAACACCACAACTAGATACTCCACAACTACAAATTTCACTACTAGGAACTCCACAACTAAAACTCCGCAACTATAAACTCCGCAACTAGAAACTCCACAGCTAGAAAGTCCGCAACTAGATACACTGCAACTAGAAACTCCGCAACTAGACACTCAGCAACTAGGAACTCTACAACTTCAAAATCCACTACTAGAAACTCCCCAACTTGAAACTCCACAACTAGATACTCCACAACTACAAACTCCGCAACTAGAAACTCCACAACTAGAAACTCCACAACTTGAAACTCCCCAACTAATAAACTCCGCAACTAGAAAATCTGCAACTAGAAACTCCGCAACGAGAAACTCCACAGCTAGAAACTTCACTACTTGAAACACCACAACTAGATACTCCAAAACTACGAATTCCACAACTAGAAACTCCACAGCTAGAAAGTCGACATCTAGAAACTCTGCAGCTAGAAACTCCACAACTAGAAACTGCACAGATAGAAAATCCACCACTGGAAACTCCACAACTAGCAACTCCACAACTACAGACTCTGCAACTAGAAAACTGCGCAACTAGAAACTCCACAACTTGAGACTTCGCAACTAGAAACCCCACAACTAGTGAAACTCCAAAACTAGAAACTCCACAACTAGAAACTCTGCAACAAGAAACTCCACAGCTAGAAAGTCCGCAACTAGAAACTCAGCAACTAGAAACTCCGCAACTAGAAACTCCACAGCTAGAAAATCCACCACTAGAAATTCTACAACTAGCAACTCCACAACTAGAAAACTCTGCAACTAGAAACTCCCAACTAGACACTCCGCCACTAGAAACTCTACAACTTCAAAATCCACAACTAGAAACTCCACAACTTGAAACTCCAAGACTAGATACTCCACAACTAGAAACTCCACAACTAAAAACTCCACAACTAGAAACTCCACAACTTGAAACTCCGCAACTAGAAACTCCATAACTAGAAACTCCACTACTATAAAACTCCGCAACTAGAAACTCCGCAACTATAAACTCCACAGCTAGAAACTCCACAACTTGAGACTTTGCAACTAGAAACTCGGCAACTAGAAACCGAACAACTAGAAACTCCACAACTTGAAACACAACAAATAGATACTCCACAACTACGAATTCCACAACTAGAAACTCCACAATTAGAAACTCCGCAACTAGAAACTCCGCAACTAGAAACTCTACAGCTAGAAACTCCACAACTTGAGACTTTGTAAATAGAAACTCGGCAACTAGAAACCCAACAACTAGAAACTCTGCAACAAGAACCTCCACAGCTTAAAACTCCACAACTTGAAACACAACTAATAGATACTCCACAACTACAAATTCCACAACTAGAAACTCCACAACTAGAAACTCCGCAATTAGAAACTCCGCAACTAGAAACTCCACAACCAGAAACTCGGCAAGAAGAAACTCCGCAACTAGAAACTCCACAACTTGAAACTTCGCAACTAGAAACTCCACAAATAGAAACTCCACAACTAGAGACTCCACAACTAGAAACTCTACAGCTAGAAAATACACCACTGGAAACTCCACAACTAGCAACTCCACAACTACAGACTCCGCAACTAGAAAACTCGACAACTAGAAACTCTCAACCAGACACACTGCAACTAGGAACTCTACAACTTCAAAATACACAACTAGAACTCCACAACTTGAAACTCCACAACTAAAAACTCTACAACTTGAAACACCACAACTAGATACTCCACAACTAGAAATTCCACAACTAGAAACTCCACTACTTGAAACTCCATAACTAGAAACTCCACTACTAGAAACCTCCACAACTAGAAACTCTGCAACTAGAAACTCCGCAACTAGAAACTCCAAAGCTAGAAACTTCACTACTTGAAACACTACAACTAGATACTCCAAAACTACGAATTCCACAACAATAAACTCCAACACTAGAAACTCCGCAACTAGAAACTCCACAACTAGAATCTCCTCAACTAGAAACTCCACAACTTGAAACACCACAACTAGATTCTCTAGAAACTCCACAACTAGAAACTCCACAACTTGAAACTCCGCAACTACAAATTCCACAACTAGAAACTCCGCAACTTGAAACCCAACAAATAGATACTCCACAACTACGGACTCGACAACTAGAAACTCCAAAGCTGGAAACTCCACAACCAGAAACTCCGCAACTAGAAACTCCGCAACTAGAAACTCCACAGCTAAAAAATCCACAGCTAGAAATTCCACAACCTGGAAACTCCACAACTACAGACTCCGCAACTAGAAAACTCCGCAACTACAAACTCCACAACTAGACAATCCGCAACAAGGAACTCTACAGCTACAAAATCCACAACTAAAAACCTCACAACTTGAAACTCCACAACTACATACTCCACAACTACAAACTCCACAACTAGAAACTCCACAACTTGAATCTCCGCAACTACAAACTAAGTCACTACAATCTCCACAACTGGAAAACTCTGCAACTAGAAACTCTGCAACTAGAAACTCCGCAACTAGAAACTCCACAACTACAAACTCCACAGCTAGAAACTCCACAACTACAAACTCCACAACTACAAACTCCACAACTAGAAACTTCACAACTAGAAACTCCACAACATTAGACTTCGCAACTAGAAACTCCACAACTAGAGACTCCACAACTAGGAACTCCACAACTAGAGACTTTACAACCAGAAACTCCACAGCTAGAAACTCCACAACTTGATACTTCGCATTTAGAGACTCGGCAACTAGAAACTCAACAATTAGAAACTCCACAACTAGAAACTCCACAACTAGAAACTCCACAACTAGATACTCCACAACTACAAACTCCGCAACTAGAAACTCCGCAACTAGAAACTCCACAGCTAGAAACTTCACTACTTGAAACACCACAACTAGATACTCCAAAACTACGAATTCCACAACTAGAAACTCCACAGCTAGAAAGTCCACATCTAGAAACTCTGCAGCTAGAAACTCCACAACTAGAAACTGCACAGATAGAAAATCCACCACTAGAAACTCCACAACTAGCAACTCCACAACTACAGACTCCGCAACTAGAAAACTGCGCAACTAGAAACTCCCACTTAGACTTTCCGCAACAAGAAACTGCGCAACTAGAAACTCCACAACTTGAGACTTCGCAACTAGAGACTCCACAACTAGAAACTCCACAACTAGAAACTCCACAACTTTAGACTTCGCAACTAGAAACTCCCCAGCTAGAAAGTCCGCAACTAGAAACTCAGCAACTAGGAACTCCGCAACTAGAAACTCCACAGCTAGAAACTTCACTACTTGAAACACCACAACTAGATACTCCAAAACTACGAATTCCACAACTAGAAACTCCACAGCTAGAAAGTCCACATCTAGAAACTCTGCAGCTAGAAACTCCACAACTAGAAACTGCACAGATAGAAAATCCACCACTAGAAACTCCACAACTAGCAACTCCACAACTACAGACTCCGCAACTAGAAAACTGCGAGACTAGAAACTCCCACTTAGACTTTCCGCAACAAGAAACTGCGCAACTAGAAACTCCACAACTTGAGACTTCGCAACTAGAGACTCCACAACTAGAAACTCCACAACTAGAAACTCCACAACTTTAGACTTCGCAACTAGAAACTCCACAGCTAGAAAGTCCGCAACTAGAAACTCAGCAACTAGGAACTCCGCAACTAGAAACTCCACAGCTAGAAAATCCACCACTAGAAACTCTACAACTAGCCACTCCACAACTACAGACTCCGCAACTAGAAAACTCTGCAACTAGAAACTCCAACTAGACACTCCGCAACTAGAAACTCTACAACTTCAAAATCTACAACTAGAAACTCCACAACTTGAAACTCCAAGACTAGATACTCCACAACTAGAAACTCCACAACTAAAAACTCCACAACTAGAAACTCCACAACTTGATACTCCGCAACTAGAAACTCCATAACTAGAAACTCCACTACTACAAAACTCCGCAACTAGAAACTCCGCAACTATAAACTCCACAGCTAGAAACTCCACAACTTGAGACTTTGCAACTAGAAACTCGGCAACTAGAAACCGAACAACTAGAAACTCCACAACTTGAAACACAACAAATAGATACTCCACAACTACGAATTCCACAACTAGAATCTCCACAATTAGAAACTCCGCAACTAGAAACTCCGCAACTAGAAATTCTACAGCTAGAAACTCCACAACTTGAGACTTTGCAACTAGAAACTCGGCAACAAGAAACCCAACAACTAGAAACTCCACAACTAGAACCTCCACAACTTGAAACTCCACAACTTGAAACACAACTAATAGATACTCCACAACTACAAATTCCACAACTAGAAACTCCACAACTAGAAACTCCGCAATTAGAAACTCCGCAACTAGAAACTCCATCACTAGAAACTCAACAACCAGAAACTCGGCAAGAAGAAACTCCGCAACTATAAACTCCACAACTAGACAATCCGCAACTAGGAACTCTACAGCTACAAAATCCACAACTAAAAACTTCCCAACTTGAAACTCCACAAGTAGATACTCAACAACTACAAACTCCACAACTAGAAGCTCCACAACTTGAAACGCCGCAACTACAAACTCCGCCACTACAATCTCCACAACTGGAAAACTCTGCAACTAGAAACTCTGCAACTAGAAACTCCGCAACTAGAAACTCCACAGCTTGAAACTCCACAGCTAGAAACTCCACAACTACAAACTCTACAACTAGAGACTCCACAACTAGAAACTCCACAACTACGAACTCCACAACTACGAACCCCACAACTACAAACTCCACAACTAGAAACTTCACAACTAGAAACTCCACAACATTAGACTTCGCAACTAGAAACTCCACAAGTAGAGACTCCACAACTAGGAACTCCACAACTAGAGACTCCACAACCAGAAACTCCACAGCTAGAAACTCCACAACTTGAGACTTCGCATTTAGAGACTCGGCAACTAGAAACTCAACAACTAGAAACTCCACAACTAGAAACTCCACAACTAGAAACTCCACAACTAGAAACTCCACAACTAGAAACTCCACAACTTTAAACACCACAACTAGATACTCCACAACTACACATTTCACTACTAGAAACTCCACAACTAAAACTCCGCAGCTATAAACTCCGCAACTAGAAACTCCACAGCTACAAAGTCCGCAACTAGATACACTGCAAGTAGAAACTCCGCAACTAGACACTCAGCAACTAGGAACTCTACAACTTCAAAATCCACTACTAGAAACTCCCCAACTTGAAACTCCACAACTAGATACTCCACAACTACAAACTCCGCAACTAGAAACTCCGCAACCAGAAACTCCACAACTTGAAACTCCACAACTAATAAACTCCGCAACTAGAAAATCTGCAACTAGAAACTCCGCAACTAGAAACTCCACAGCTAGAAACTTCACTACTTGAAACACCACAACTAGATACTCAAAACTATGAACTGAACTCCACAACTAGAAACTCCACAGCTAGAAAGTCCACATCTAGAAACTCTACAACTAGAAACTCCACAACTAGAAACTGCACAGATAGAAAATCCACCAATAGAAACTCCACAACTAGCAACTCCCCAACTACAGACTCTGCAACTAGAAAACTGCGCAACTAGAAACTCCCACTTAGACTTTCCGCAACAAAAACTGCGCAACTAGAAACTCCACAACTTGAGACTTCGCAACTAGAAACTCCACAACTAGAAACTCCACAACTAGAAACTCCAAACTAGAAACTCCACAACTAGAAACTCCGCAACAAGAAACTCCACAGCTAGAAAGTCCGCAAATAGAAACTCAGCAACTAGAAACTCCGCAACTAGAAACTCCACAGCTAAAAAATTCACCACTAGAAACTCTACAACTAGCAACTCAACAACTACAGACTCCGCAACTAGAAAACTCTGCAACTAGAAACTCACAACTAGACACTCCACAACTAGAAACTCTACAACTTCAAAATCCACAACTAGAAACTCCACAACTTGAAACTCCAAAACTAGATACTCCACAACTTGAAACTCCACAACTTGAAACACAACTAATAGATACTACACAACTACAAATTCCACAACTAGAAACTCCACAACTAGAAACTCCGCAATTAGAAACTCCGCAACTAGAAACTTCATCACTAGAAACTCCACAACCAGAAACTCGGCAAGAAGAAACTCCGCAACTATAAACTCCACAACTAGACAATCCGCAACTAGGAACTCTACAACTACAAAATCCACAACTAAAAACTTCACAACTTGAAACTCCACAATTAGATACTCAACAACTACAAACTCCACAACTAGAAACTCCACAACTTGAAACACCACAACTAGATACTCCACAACTACAAATTTCACTACTAGGAACTCCACAACTAAAACTCCGCAACTATAAACTCCGCAACTAGAAACTCCACAGCTAGAAAGTCCGCAACTAGATACACTGCAACTAGAAACTCCGCAACTAGACACTCAGCAACTAGGAACTCTACAACTTCAAAATCCACTACTAGAAACTCCCCCACTTGAAACTCCACAACTAGATACTCCACAACTACAAACTCCGCAACTAGAAACTCCACAACTAGAAACTCCACAACTTGAAACTCCACAACTAATAAACTCCGCAACTAGAAAATCTGCAACTAGAAACTCCGCAACTAGAAACTCCACAGCTAGAAACTTCACTACTTGAAACACCACAACTAGATACTCCAAAACTACGAATTCCACAACTAGAAACTCCACAGCTAGAAAGTCGACATCTAGAAACTCTGCAGCTAGAAACTCCACAACTAGAGACTGCACAGATAGAAAATCCACCACTGAAAACTCCACAACTAGCAACTCCACAACTACAGACTCTGCAACTAGAAAACTGCGCAAATAGAAACTCCCACTTAGACTTTCCGCAACAAAAACTGCGCAACTAGAAACTCCACAACTTGAGACTTCGCAACTAGAAACCCCACAACTAGAAACTCCACAACTAGAAACTCCAAAACTAGAAACTCCACAACTAGAAACTCTGCAACAAGAAACTCCACAGCTAGAGGGTCCGCAACTAGAAACTCAGCAACTAGAAAGTCCGCAACTAGAAACTCCACAGCTAGAAAATCCACCACTAGAAACTCTACAACTAGCAACTCCACAACTACAGACTCCACAACTAGAAAACTCTGCAACTAGAAACTCCCAACTAGACACTGCGCAACTAGAAACTCTACAACTTCAAAATCCACAACTAGAAACTCCACAACTTGAAACTCCAAAACTAGGTACTCCACAACTAGAAACTCCACAACTAAAAACTCCACAACTAGAAACTCCACAACTTGAAACTCCGCAACTAGAAACTCCATAACTAGAAACTCCACTACTATAAAACTCCGCAACTAGAAACTCCGCAACTATAAACTCCACAGCTAGAAACTCCACAACTTGAGACTTTGCAACTAGAAACTCGGCAAATAGAAACCGAACAACTAGAAACTCCACAACTTGAAACACAACAAATAGATACTCCACAACTACGAATTCCACAAATAGAAACTCCACAATTAGAAACTCCGCAACTAGAAACTCCGCAACTAGAAACTCTACAGCTAGAAACTCCACAACTTGAGACTTTGCAACTAGAAACTCGGCAACTAGAAACCCAACAACTAGAAACTCTACAACTAGAACCTCCACAACTTGAAACTCCACAACTTGAAACACAACTAATAGATACTCCACAACTACAAATTCCACAACTAGAAACTCCACAACTAGAAACTCCGCAATTAGAAACTCCGCAACTAGAAACTCCATCACTAGAAACTCCACAACCAGAAACTCGGCAAGAAGAAACTCCGCAACTAGAAACTCCACAACTTGAAACTTCGCAACTAGAAACTCCACAACTACAAACTCCACAACTAGAGACTCCACAACTAGAAACTCCACAGCTAGAAAATCCACCACTGCAAACTCCACAACTAGCAACTCCACAACTACAGACTCCGCAACTAGAAAACTCCACAACTAGAAACTCTCAACCAGACACACTGAAACTAGGAGCTGTACAACTTCAAAATCCACAACTAGAACTCCACAACTTTAAACTCCACAACTAGATACTCCACAACTAGAAACTCCATCACTAGAAACTCCACAACCAGAAACTCGGCAACAAGAAACTCCGCAACTAGAAACTCCACAACTTGAGTCTTTGCAACTAGAAAACTCCGCAACTAGAAACTCTGCAACTAGAAACTCCGCAACTAGAAACTCCACAGCTAGAAACCTTACTACTTGAAACACCACAACTAGATACTCCAAAACTACGAATTCCACAACAAGAAACTCCACAACTAGAAACTCCGCAACTAGAAACTCCGCAACTAGAAACTCCACAGCTAGGAACTCCAAAACTTGATATTTTGCAACTAGAAACTCTGCAACTAAAAACTCAACCACTAGACACTCCACAACTATAAACTCCTCAACTAGAAACTCCACAACTTGAAACACCACAACTAGATACTCCACAACTACAAATTCCACAACTAGAAACTCCACTTTTAGAAACTCCGTATCTGGAAACTCCGCAACTAGAAACTTCGTATCTAGAAACTCCATAACTAGGAACTCCTCAACTAGAAACTCCACAACTACAGACTCCACAACTACAGACTCCGCAACTAGAAATTCCACAGCTAGAAACTCCGCAACTAGAAACTCCACAACTAGAGACTCCAGAACTAGAAACTTGACAACTAAGTCTCCGCAACAAGAAACTTCACAACTAGAAACTCCACTAGAAACTCCACAACTAGAAACTCCACAACTAGACACTCCACAACCAAAGACTGCACAATTAGAGACTTTGCATTTAGAAACTCCTCAGGTAGAAACTACACAACTAGAAACTCCACGACTAGAGAATCCAAAAGTAGAAACTCCACTGCTAGAAATTCAACATCTAGAAAACCCAAAGCTAAAAACTCCACAACTAGGAACTCTGCAACTAGGAAATCTACAACTAAAAACTCGAAAACTAAAACCTCTAAATACAAACTGCACAACTTGAAACTCCCCAACTAGACACTCCACAACTAGACAATTCGCGACTAGAAACTCCAAAAGTTGAGACTCCACAACTAGAAAACTCCGCAAATAGAAACTCCACGTCTGGACACTCCGCAACTAAAACTCCATGACTAGAAACTCCACAACTAGAGACTCCACAGCTAGGAACTCCACAACTAGAGACTCCACAACTAGAAACTCCACAGCTAGAAACTCCACAACTTGAGATTTTGCAACTAGAAACTCCTCAACTAGAAACTCCAACTCTTGAAACACCACAACTAGATACTCCACAACTACGAATTCCACAACTAGAAACTCTGCAACTAGAAACTCCGCAACTAAAAACTCCACAGCTAGAAACTTCACTACTTGAAACACCACAACTAGATACTCCAAAACTACGAATTCCACAACTAGAAACTCCACAACTAGAAACTCCGCAACTAGAAACTCCGCAACTAGAAACTCCACAGCTAGAAACTCCACAACTTGAGATTTTTCAACTAGAGACTCGGCAACTAGAAACTCAACCACTAGAAACTCCACAACTAGAAACTCCTCAAGTAGAAACTCCACAACTTGAAACACCACAAGTAGATACTCCACAACTACAAACTCCACAACTAGAAACTCCACAACTAGAAGCTCCACAACTAGAAATTCCGCAACTAGAAACTCCACATCTAGAGACTCCATAACTATAAACTTCACAACTAGAAACTCCACAACTACAAATTACACAACAAGAAACTCCACAACTTGAAACCCAGCAAATAGATACTCCACAACTACGGACTCTACAACTAGATACTCCAACACTAGAAACTCCACAACCAGAAACTCCGCAACTAAAAACTCCGCAACTAGAAACTCCGCGGCTAGAAAATCAACAGCTATAAATTCCACAACTAGAAACTCCACAACTACAGACTCCGCAACTAGAAAACTCCGCAACTATAAACTCCACAACTAGACAATCCGCATCTAGGAACTCTACAACTTCAAAATCCACAACAAAAAACTCCACAACTTGAAACTCTACAACTAGATATTCCACAACTGTAAACTCCACAACTTGAAACTCCGCAACTAGATACACCGCCACTACAATCTCCACAACTGGAAAACTCTGCAACTAGAAACTCTGCAACTAGAAACTCCGCAACTAGAAACTCCAAAGCTAGAAACTCCACAACTATAAACTCCACGACTAGAGACTCCACAACTAGAAACTTCACAACTACGAACTCCACAAATACCAACCCCACAACTACAAACTCCACAACTAGAAACTAAACAACTAGAAACTCCACAACTTTAGACTTCGCAACTACAAACTCCACAACTAGAGACTCCACAACTACAAACTCCACGACTAGAGACTCCACAACTAGAAACTTCACAACTACGAACTTCACAAATACCAACCCCACAACTACAAACTCCACAACTAGAAACTAAACAACTAGAAACTCCACAACTTTAGACTTCGCAACTACAAACTCCACAACTAGAGACTCCACAACTAGGAACTCCACAACTAGAGACTCCACCACCAGAAACTCCATAGCTAAAAACTCCACAACTTGAGACTTCGCATTTAGAGACTCGGCAACTAGAAACTCAACAACTAGAAACTCCACAACTAGAAACTTAACAACTAGAAACTCCACAACTTGAAACACCACAACTAGATACTCCACAACTACAAATTTCACAACTAGAAACTCCACAACTAAAAACTCCGCAACTAGAAACTCCGCAACTAGAAACTCCACAGCTAGAAAGTCCGCAACTAGAAACTCCGCCACTGCAATCTTCACAACTGGAAAACTCTGCAACTAGAAACTCTGCAGCTAGAAACTCCTCAACTACAAACCCCACAGCTAGAAACTCCACAACTAGAGACTCCACAACTAGAAACTCCACAACTAGAAACTCCACAACTTTAGACTTCGCAACTAGAAATCCACAACTAGAGACTCCACAACTAGGAACTCCAAAATTAGAGACTCCACAACCAGAAACTCCATCACTAGAAACTCCACAACCAGAAACTCGGCAACAAGAAACTCCGCAACTAGAAACTCCACAACTTGAGACTTTGCAACTAGAAAACTCCGCAACTAGAAACTCTGCAACCAGAATCTCCGCAACTAGAAACTCCACAGCTAGAAACCTTACTACTTGAAACACCACAACTAGATACTCCAAAACTACGAATTCCACAACAAGAAACTCCACAACTAGAAACTCCGCAACTAGAAACTTCGCAACTAGAAACTCCGCAACTAGAAACTCTACAACTTCAAAATCCACAACTAAAAACTCCACAACTTGAAACTCCAAAACTAGATACTCCACAACTAGAAACTCCACAACTAAAAACTCCACAACTAGAAACTCCACAACTTCAAACTCCATAACTAGAAACTCCACTACTATAAAACTCCGCAACTAGAAACTCCGCAACTATAAACTCCACGGCTAGAAACTCCACAACTTGAGACTTTGCAACTAGAAACTCGGCAACTAGAAACCGAACAACTAGAAACTCCACAACTTGAAACACAACAAATAGATACTCCACAACTACGAATTCCACAACTAGAAACTCCACAATTAGAAACTCCGCAACTAGAAACTCCGCAACTAGAAACTCTACAGCTAGAAACTCCACAACTTGAGACTTTGTAAATAGAAACTCGGCAACTAGAAACCCAACAACTAGAAACTCTGCAACTAGAACCTCCACAGCTTAAAACTCCACAACTTGAAACACAACTAATAGATACTCCACAACTACAAATTCCACAACTAGAAACTCCACAACTAGAAACTCCGCAATTAGAAACTCCACAACTAGAAACTCCACAACCAGAAACTCGGCAAGAAGAAACTCCGAAACTAGAAACTCCACAACTTGAAACTTCGCAACTAGAAACTCCACAACTAGAAACTCCACAACTAGAGACTCCACAACTAGAAACTCTACAGCTAGAAAATACACCACTGGAAACTCCACAACTAGCAACTCCACAACTACAGACTCCGCAACTAGAAAACTCGACAACTAGAAACTCTCAACCAGACACACTGCAACTAGGAACTCTACAACTTCAAAATCCACAACTAGAACTCCACAACTTGAAACTCCACAACTAAAAACTCTACAACTTGAAACACCACAACTAGATACTCCACAACTAGAAATTCCACAACTAGAAACTCCACTACTTGAAACTCCATAACTAGAAACTCCACTACTAGAAAACTCCACAACTAGAAACTCTGCAACTAGAAACTCCGCAACTAGAAACTCCAAAGCTAGAAACTTCCCTACTTGAAACACTACAACTAGATACTCCAAAACTACGAATTCCACAACAATAAACTCCAACACTAGAAACTCCGCAACTAGAAACTCCACAACTAGAAACTCCTCAACTAGAAACTCCACAACTTGAAACACCACAACTAGATTCTCTAGAAACTCCACAACTAGAAACTCCACAACTTGAAACTCCGCAACTACAAATTCCACAACTAGAAACTCCGCAACTTGAAACCCAACAAATAGATACTCCACAACTACGGACTCGACAACTAGAAACTCCAAAGCTGGAAACTCCACAACCAGAAACTCCGCAACTAGAAACTCCGCAACTAGAAACTCCACAGCTAAAAAATCCACAGCTAGAAATTCCACAACCTGGAAACTCCACAACTACAGACTCCGCAACTAGAAAACTCCGCAACTATAAACTCCACAACTAGACAATCCGCAACAAGGAACTCTACAACTACAAAATCCACAACTAAAAACCTCACAACTTGAAACTCCACAACTACATACTCCACAACTACAAACTCCACAACTAGAAACTCCACAACTTGAAACTCCGCAACTACAAACTAAGCCACTACAATCTCCACAACTGGAAAACTCTGCAACTAGAAACTCTGCAACTAGAAACCCCACAACTAGAAACTCCACAACTAGAAACTCCAAAACTAGAAACTCCACAACTAGAAACTCTGCAACAAGAAACTCCACAGCTAGAGGGTCCGCAACTAGAAACTCAGCAACTAGAAAGTCCGCAACTAGAAACTCCACAGCTAGAAAATCCACCACTAGAAACTCTACAACTAGCAACTCCACAACTACAGACTCCACAACTAGAAAACTCTGCAACTAGAAACTCCCAACTAGACACTGCGCAACTAGAAACTCTACAACTTCAAAATCCACAACTAGAAACTCCACAACTTGAAACTCCAAAACTAGGTACTCCACAACTAGAAACTCCACAACTAAAAACTCCACAACTAGAAACTCCACAACTTGAAACTCCGCAACTAGAAACTCCATAACTAGAAACTCCACTACTATAAAACTCCGCAACTAGAAACTCCGCAACTATAAACTCCACAGCTAGAAACTCCACAACTTGAGACTTTGCAACTAGAAACTCGGCAAATAGAAACCGAACAACTAGAAACTCCACAACTTGAAACACAACAAATAGATACTCCACAACTACGAATTCCACAAATAGAAACTCCACAATTAGAAACTCCGCAACTAGAAACTCCGCAACTAGAAACTCTACAGCTAGAAACTCCACAACTTGAGACTTTGCAACTAGAAACTCGGCAACTAGAAACCCAACAACTAGAAACTCTACAACTAGAACCTCCACAACTTGAAACTCCACAACTTGAAACACAACTAATAGATACTCCACAACTACAAATTCCACAACTAGAAACTCCACAACTAGAAACTCCGCAATTAGAAACTCCGCAACTAGAAACTCCATCACTAGAAACTCCACAACCAGAAACTCGGCAAGAAGAAACTCCGCAACTAGAAACTCCACAACTTGAAACTTCGCAACTAGAAACTCCACAACTACAAACTCCACAACTAGAGACTCCACAACTAGAAACTCCACAGCTAGAAAATCCACCACTGCAAACTCCACAACTAGCAACTCCACAACTACAGACTCCGCAACTAGAAAACTCCACAACTAGAAACTCTCAACCAGACACACTGAAACTAGGAGCTGTACAACTTCAAAATCCACAACTAGAACTCCACAACTTTAAACTCCACAACTAGATACTCCACAACTAGAAACTCCATCACTAGAAACTCCACAACCAGAAACTCGGCAACAAGAAACTCCGCAACTAGAAACTCCACAACTTGAGTCTTTGCAACTAGAAAACTCCGCAACTAGAAACTCTGCAACTAGAAACTCCGCAACTAGAAACTCCACAGCTAGAAACCTTACTACTTGAAACACCACAACTAGATACTCCAAAACTACGAATTCCACAACAAGAAACTCCACAACTAGAAACTCCGCAACTAGAAACTCCGCAACTAGAAACTCCACAGCTAGGAACTCCAAAACTTGATATTTTGCAACTAGAAACTCTGCAACTAAAAACTCAACCACTAGACACTCCACAACTATAAACTCCTCAACTAGAAACTCCACAACTTGAAACACCACAACTAGATACTCCACAACTACAAATTCCACAACTAGAAACTCCACTTTTAGAAACTCCGTATCTGGAAACTCCGCAACTAGAAACTTCGTATCTAGAAACTCCATAACTAGGAACTCCTCAACTAGAAACTCCACAACTACAGACTCCACAACTACAGACTCCGCAACTAGAAATTCCACAGCTAGAAACTCCGCAACTAGAAACTCCACAACTAGAGACTCCAGAACTAGAAACTTGACAACTAAGTCTCCGCAACAAGAAACTTCACAACTAGAAACTCCACTAGAAACTCCACAACTAGAAACTCCACAACTAGACACTCCACAACCAAAGACTGCACAATTAGAGACTTTGCATTTAGAAACTCCTCAGGTAGAAACTACACAACTAGAAACTCCACGACTAGAGAATCCAAAAGTAGAAACTCCACTGCTAGAAATTCAACATCTAGAAAACCCAAAGCTAAAAACTCCACAACTAGGAACTCTGCAACTAGGAAATCTACAACTAAAAACTCGAAAACTAAAACCTCTAAATACAAACTGCACAACTTGAAACTCCCCAACTAGACACTCCACAACTAGACAATTCGCGACTAGAAACTCCAAAAGTTGAGACTCCACAACTAGAAAACTCCGCAAATAGAAACTCCACGTCTGGACACTCCGCAACTAAAACTCCATGACTAGAAACTCCACAACTAGAGACTCCACAGCTAGGAACTCCACAACTAGAGACTCCACAACTAGAAACTCCACAGCTAGAAACTCCACAACTTGAGATTTTGCAACTAGAAACTCCTCAACTAGAAACTCCAACTCTTGAAACACCACAACTAGATACTCCACAACTACGAATTCCACAACTAGAAACTCTGCAACTAGAAACTCCGCAACTAAAAACTCCACAGCTAGAAACTTCACTACTTGAAACACCACAACTAGATACTCCAAAACTACGAATTCCACAACTAGAAACTCCACAACTAGAAACTCCGCAACTAGAAACTCCGCAACTAGAAACTCCACAGCTAGAAACTCCACAACTTGAGATTTTTCAACTAGAGACTCGGCAACTAGAAACTCAACCACTAGAAACTCCACAACTAGAAACTCCTCAAGTAGAAACTCCACAACTTGAAACACCACAAGTAGATACTCCACAACTACAAACTCCACAACTAGAAACTCCACAACTAGAAGCTCCACAACTAGAAATTCCGCAACTAGAAACTCCACATCTAGAGACTCCATAACTATAAACTTCACAACTAGAAACTCCACAACTACAAATTACACAACAAGAAACTCCACAACTTGAAACCCAGCAAATAGATACTCCACAACTACGGACTCTACAACTAGATACTCCAACACTAGAAACTCCACAACCAGAAACTCCGCAACTAAAAACTCCGCAACTAGAAACTCCGCGGCTAGAAAATCAACAGCTATAAATTCCACAACTAGAAACTCCACAACTACAGACTCCGCAACTAGAAAACTCCGCAACTATAAACTCCACAACTAGACAATCCGCATCTAGGAACTCTACAACTTCAAAATCCACAACAAAAAACTCCACAACTTGAAACTCTACAACTAGATATTCCACAACTGTAAACTCCACAACTTGAAACTCCGCAACTAGATACACCGCCACTACAATCTCCACAACTGGAAAACTCTGCAACTAGAAACTCTGCAACTAGAAACTCCGCAACTAGAAACTCCAAAGCTAGAAACTCCACAACTATAAACTCCACGACTAGAGACTCCACAACTAGAAACTTCACAACTACGAACTCCACAAATACCAACCCCACAACTACAAACTCCACAACTAGAAACTAAACAACTAGAAACTCCACAACTTTAGACTTCGCAACTACAAACTCCACAACTAGAGACTCCACAACTACAAACTCCACGACTAGAGACTCCACAACTAGAAACTTCACAACTACGAACTTCACAAATACCAACCCCACAACTACAAACTCCACAACTAGAAACTAAACAACTAGAAACTCCACAACTTTAGACTTCGCAACTACAAACTCCACAACTAGAGACTCCACAACTAGGAACTCCACAACTAGAGACTCCACCACCAGAAACTCCATAGCTAAAAACTCCACAACTTGAGACTTCGCATTTAGAGACTCGGCAACTAGAAACTCAACAACTAGAAACTCCACAACTAGAAACTTAACAACTAGAAACTCCACAACTTGAAACACCACAACTAGATACTCCACAACTACAAATTTCACAACTAGAAACTCCACAACTAAAAACTCCGCAACTAGAAACTCCGCAACTAGAAACTCCACAGCTAGAAAGTCCGCAACTAGAAACTCCGCCACTGCAATCTTCACAACTGGAAAACTCTGCAACTAGAAACTCTGCAGCTAGAAACTCCTCAACTACAAACCCCACAGCTAGAAACTCCACAACTAGAGACTCCACAACTAGAAACTCCACAACTAGAAACTCCACAACTTTAGACTTCGCAACTAGAAATCCACAACTAGAGACTCCACAACTAGGAACTCCAAAATTAGAGACTCCACAACCAGAAACTCCATCACTAGAAACTCCACAACCAGAAACTCGGCAACAAGAAACTCCGCAACTAGAAACTCCACAACTTGAGACTTTGCAACTAGAAAACTCCGCAACTAGAAACTCTGCAACCAGAATCTCCGCAACTAGAAACTCCACAGCTAGAAACCTTACTACTTGAAACACCACAACTAGATACTCCAAAACTACGAATTCCACAACAAGAAACTCCACAACTAGAAACTCCGCAACTAGAAACTTCGCAACTAGAAACTCCGCAACTAGAAACTCTACAACTTCAAAATCCACAACTAAAAACTCCACAACTTGAAACTCCAAAACTAGATACTCCACAACTAGAAACTCCACAACTAAAAACTCCACAACTAGAAACTCCACAACTTCAAACTCCATAACTAGAAACTCCACTACTATAAAACTCCGCAACTAGAAACTCCGCAACTATAAACTCCACGGCTAGAAACTCCACAACTTGAGACTTTGCAACTAGAAACTCGGCAACTAGAAACCGAACAACTAGAAACTCCACAACTTGAAACACAACAAATAGATACTCCACAACTACGAATTCCACAACTAGAAACTCCACAATTAGAAACTCCGCAACTAGAAACTCCGCAACTAGAAACTCTACAGCTAGAAACTCCACAACTTGAGACTTTGTAAATAGAAACTCGGCAACTAGAAACCCAACAACTAGAAACTCTGCAACTAGAACCTCCACAGCTTAAAACTCCACAACTTGAAACACAACTAATAGATACTCCACAACTACAAATTCCACAACTAGAAACTCCACAACTAGAAACTCCGCAATTAGAAACTCCACAACTAGAAACTCCACAACCAGAAACTCGGCAAGAAGAAACTCCGAAACTAGAAACTCCACAACTTGAAACTTCGCAACTAGAAACTCCACAACTAGAAACTCCACAACTAGAGACTCCACAACTAGAAACTCTACAGCTAGAAAATACACCACTGGAAACTCCACAACTAGCAACTCCACAACTACAGACTCCGCAACTAGAAAACTCGACAACTAGAAACTCTCAACCAGACACACTGCAACTAGGAACTCTACAACTTCAAAATCCACAACTAGAACTCCACAACTTGAAACTCCACAACTAAAAACTCTACAACTTGAAACACCACAACTAGATACTCCACAACTAGAAATTCCACAACTAGAAACTCCACTACTTGAAACTCCATAACTAGAAACTCCACTACTAGAAAACTCCACAACTAGAAACTCTGCAACTAGAAACTCCGCAACTAGAAACTCCAAAGCTAGAAACTTCCCTACTTGAAACACTACAACTAGATACTCCAAAACTACGAATTCCACAACAATAAACTCCAACACTAGAAACTCCGCAACTAGAAACTCCACAACTAGAAACTCCTCAACTAGAAACTCCACAACTTGAAACACCACAACTAGATTCTCTAGAAACTCCACAACTAGAAACTCCACAACTTGAAACTCCGCAACTACAAATTCCACAACTAGAAACTCCGCAACTTGAAACCCAACAAATAGATACTCCACAACTACGGACTCGACAACTAGAAACTCCAAAGCTGGAAACTCCACAACCAGAAACTCCGCAACTAGAAACTCCGCAACTAGAAACTCCACAGCTAAAAAATCCACAGCTAGAAATTCCACAACCTGGAAACTCCACAACTACAGACTCCGCAACTAGAAAACTCCGCAACTATAAACTCCACAACTAGACAATCCGCAACAAGGAACTCTACAACTACAAAATCCACAACTAAAAACCTCACAACTTGAAACTCCACAACTACATACTCCACAACTACAAACTCCACAACTAGAAACTCCACAACTTGAAACTCCGCAACTACAAACTAAGCCACTACAATCTCCACAACTGGAAAACTCTGCAACTAGAAACTCTGCAACTAGAAACTCCGCAACTAGAAACTCCACAACTACAAACTCCACAGCTAGAAACTCCACAACTACAAACTCCACAACTACAAACTCCACAACTAGAAACTTCACAACTAGAAACTCCACAACATTAGACTTCGCAACTAGAAACTCCACAACTAGAGACTCCACAACTAGGAACTCCACAACTAGAGACTTTACAACCAGAAACTCCACAGCTAGAAACTCCACAACTTGATACTTCGCAGTTAGAGACTCGGCAATTAGAAACTCAACAATTAGAAACTCCACAACTAGAAACTCCACAACTAGAAACTCCACAACTAGATACTCCACAACTACAAACTCCGCAACTAGAAACTCCGCAACAAGAAACTCCACAGCTAGAAACTTCACTACTTGAAACACCACAACTAGATACTCCAAAACTACGAATTCCACAACTAGAAACTCCACAGCTAGAAAGTCCACATCTAGAAACTCTGCAGCTAGAAACTCCACAACTAGAAACTGCACAGATAGAAAATCCACCACTAGAAACTCCACAACTAGCAACTCCACAACTACAGACTCCGCAACTAGAAAACTGCGCAACTAGAAACTCCCACTTAGACTTTCCGCAACAAGAAACTGCGCAACTAGAAACTCCACAACTTAAGACTTCGCAACTAGAGACTCCACAACTAGAAACTCCACAACTAGAAACTCCACAACTTTAGACTTCGCAACTAGAAACTCCACAGCTAGAAAGTCCGCAACTAGAAACTCAGCAACTAGGAACTCCGCAACTAGAAACTCCACAGCTAGAAACTTCACTACTTGAAACACCACAACTAGATACTCCAAAACTACGAATTCCACAACTAGAAACTCCACAGCTAGAAAGTCCACATCTAGAAACTCTGCAGCTAGAAACTCCACAACTAGAAACTGCACAGATAGAAAATCCACCACTAGAAACTCCACAACTAGCAACTCCACAACTACAGACTCCGCAACTAGAAAACTGCGCAACTAGAAACTCCCACTTAGACTTTCCGCAACAAGAAACTGCGCAACTAGAAACTCCACAACTTGAGACTTCGCAACTAGAGACTCCACAACTAGAAACTCCACAACTAGAAACTCCACAACTTTAGACTTCGCAACTAGAAACTCCACAACTAGACAATCCGCAACTAGGAACTCTACAGCTACAAAATCCACAACTAAAAACTTCCCAACTTGAAACTCCACAACTAGATACTCAACAACTACAAACTCCACAACTAGAAGCTCCACAACTTGAAACGCCGCAACTACAAACTCCGCCACTACAATCTCCACAACTGGAAAACTCTGCAAGTAGAAACTCTGCAACTAGAAACTCCGCAACTAGAAACTCCACAGCTTGAAACTCCACAGCTAGAAACTCCACAACTACAAACTCTACAGCTAGAGACTCCACAACTAGAAACTCCACAACTACGAACTCCACAACTACGAACCCCACAACTACAAACTCCACAACTAGAAACTTCACAACTAGAAACTCCACAACATTAGACTTCGCAACTAGAAACTCCACAACTAGAGACTCCACAACTAGGAACTCCACAACTAGAGACTCCACAACCAGAAACTCCACAGCTAGAAACTCCACAACTTGAGACTTCGCATTTAGAGACTCGGCAACTAGAAACTCAACAACTAGAAACTCCACAACTAGAAACTCCACAACTAGAAACTCCACAACTAGAAACTCCACAACTTTCAACACCACAACTAGATATTCCACAACTACACATTTCACTACTAGAAACTCCACAACTAAAACTCCGCAGCTATAAACTCCGCAACTAGAAACTCCACAGCTAGAAAGTCCGCAACTAGATACACTGCAAGTAGAAACTCCGCAACTAGACACTCAGCAACTAGGAACTCTACAACTTCAAAATCCACTACTAGAAACTCCCCAACTTGAAACTCCACAACTAGATACTCCACAACTACAAACTCCGCAACTCGAAACTCCGCAACTAGAAACTCCACAACTTGAAACTCCACAACTAATAAACTCCGCAACTAGAAAATCTGCAACTAGAAACTCCGCAACTAGAAACTCCACAGCTAGAAACTTCACTACTTGAAACACCACAACTAGATACTCAAAACTATCAACTCCACAACTAGAAACTCCACAGCTAGAAAGTCCACATCTAGAAACTCTACAACTAGAAACTCCACAACTAGAAACTGCACAGATAGAAAATCCACCAATAGAAACTCCACAACTAGCAACTCCACAACTACAGACTCTGCAACTAGAAAACTGCGCAACTAGAAACTCCCACTTAGACTTTCCGCAACAAAAACTGCGCAACTAGAAACTCCACAACTTGAGACTTCGCAACTAGAAACTCCACAACTAGAAACTCCACAACTAGAAACTCCAAACTAGAAACTCCACAACTAGAAACTCCGCAACAAGAAACTCCACAGCTAGAAAGTCCGCAAATAGAAACTCAGCAACTAGAAACTCCGCAACTAGAAACTCCACAGCTAAAAAATTCACCTCTAGAAACTCTACAACTAGCAACTCAACAATTACAGACTCCGCAACTAGAAAACTCTGCAACTAGAAACTCCCAACTAGACACTCCACAACTAGAAACTCTACAACTTCAAAATTCACAACTAGAAACTCCACAACTTGAAACTCCAAAACTAGATACTCCACAACTAGAAACTCCACAACTAAAAACTCCACAACTAGAAACTCCACAACTTGAAACTCCGCAACTAGAAACTCAATAACTAGAAACTCCACTACTATAAAACTCCGCAACTAGAAACTCCGCAACTATAAACTCCACAGCTAGAAGCTCCACAACTTGAGACTTTGCAACTAGAAACTCGGCAACTAGAAACCGAACAAATAGAAACTCCACAACTTGAAACACAACAAATAGATACTCCACAACTACGAATTCCACAACTAGAAACTCCACAATTAGAAACTCCGCAACTAGAAACTCCGCAATTAGAAACTCCGCAACTAGAAACTCCATCACTAGAAACTCCACAACCAGAAACTCGGCAAGAAGAAACTCCGCAACTAGAGACTCCGCAACTAGAAACTCCACAGCTAGAAAATCCACCACTGGAAACTCCACAACTAGCAACTCCACAACTACAGACTCCGCAACTAGAAAACTCCACAACTAGAAACTCTCAACCAGACACACTGCAACTAGGAACTCTACAACTTCAAAATCCACAACTAGAACTCCACAACTTGAAACTCAACAACTAGATACTCCACAATTAAAAACTCCATCACTAGAAACTCCACAACCAGAAACTCGGCAACAAGAAACTCCGCAACTAGAAACTCCACAACTTGAGACTTTGCAACTAGAAAACTCCGCAACTAGAAACTCTGCAACTAGAAACTCCGCAACTAGAAACTCCACAGCTAGAAACCTTACTACTTGAAACACCACAACTAGATACTCCAAAACTACGAATTCCACAACAAGAAACTCCACAACTAGAAACTCCGCAACTAGAAACTCCGCAACTAGAAACTCGGCAACTAGAAACTCCACAGCTAGGAATTCCACAACTTGATATTTGGCAACTAGAAACTCGGCAACTAAAAACTCAACCACTAGACACTTCACAACTAGAAACTCCTCAACTAGAAACTCCACAACTTGAAGCACCACAACTAGATTCTCCACAACTACAAATTCCACAACTAGAAACTCCACATTTAGAAAGTCCGTATCTAAAAACTCCGCAACTAGAAACTTCGTATCTAGAAACTCCACAACTACAGACTCCACAACTACAGACTCCGCAACTAGAAATTCCACAGCTAAAAACTCCGCAACTAGAAACTCCACAACTAGAGACTCCAGAACTAGAAACTTCACAACTAAGACTCCGCAATTAGAAACTCCGCAACTAGAAACTCCATCACTAGAAACTCCACCACCAGAAACTCGGCAAGAAGAAACTCCGCAACTAGAAACTCCACAACTTGAAACTTCGCAACTAGAAACTCCACAACTACAAACTCCACAACTAGAGACTCCACAACTAGAAACTCCACAGCTAGAAAATCCACCACTGCAAACTCCACAACTAGCAACTCCACAACTACAGACTCCGCAACTAGAAAACTCCACAACTAGAAACTCTCAACCAGACACACTGAAACTAGGAGCTGTACAACTTCAAAATCCACAACTAGAACTCCACAACTTTAAACACCACAACTAGATACTCCACAACTAGAAACTCCATCACTAGAAACTCCACAACCAGAAACTCGGCAACAAGAAACTCCGCAACTAGAAACTCCACAACTTGAGTCTTTGCAACTAGAAAACTCCGCAACTAGAAACTCTGCAACTAGAAACTCCGCAACTAGAAACTCCACAGCTAGAAACCTTACTACTTGAAACACCACAACTAGATACTCCAAAACTACGAATTCCACAACAAGAAACTCCACAACTAGAAACTCCGCAACTAGAAACTCCGCAACTAGAAACTCCACAGCTAGGAACTCCAAAACTTGATATTTTGCAACTAGAAACTCTGCAACTAAAAACTCAACCACTAAACACTCCACAACTATAAACTCCTCAACTAGAAACTCCACAACTTGAAACACCACAACTAGATACTCCACAACTACAAATTCCACAACTAGAAACTCCACTTTTAGAAACTCCGTATCTGGAAACTCCGCAACTAGAAACTTCGTATCTAGAAACTCCATAACTAGGAACTCCTCAACTAGAAACTCCACAACTACAGACTCCACAACTACAGACTCCGCAACTAGAAATTCCACAGCTAGAAACTCCGCAACTAGAAACTCCACAACTAGAGACTCCAGAACTAGAAACTTGACAACTAAGTCTCCGCAACAAGAAACTTCACAACTAGAAACTCCACTAGAAACTCCACAACTAGAAACTCCACAACTAGAAACTCCACAACCAAAGACTGCACAATTAGAGACTTTGCATTTAGAAACTCCTCAGGTAGAAACTACACAACTAGAAACTCCACGACTAGAGAATCCAAAAGTAGAAACTCCACTGCTAGAAATTCAACATCTAGAAAACCCAAAGCTAAAAACTCCACAACTAGGAACTCCGCAACTAGGAAATCTACAACTAAAAACTCGAAAACTAAAACCTCTAAATACAAACTGCACAACTTGAAACTCCCCAACTAGACACTCCACAACTAGACAATTTGCGACTAGAAACTCCAAAAGTTGAGACTCCACAACTAGAAAACTCCGCAAATAGAAACTCCACGTCTGGACACTCCGCAACTAAAACTCCATGACTAGAAACTCCACAACTAGAGACTCCACAGCTAGGAACTCCACAACTAAAGACTCCACAACTAGAAACTCCACAGCTAGAAACTCCACAACTTGAGATTTTGCAACTAGAAACTCCTCAACTAGAAACTCCAACTCTTGAAACACCACAACTAGATACTCCACAACTACGAATTCCACAACTAGAAACTCTGCAACTAGAAACTCCGCAACTAAAAACTCCACAGCTAGAAACTTCACTACTTGAAACACCACAACTAGATACTCCAAAACTACGAATTCCACAACTAGAAACTCCACAACTAGAAACTCCGCAACTAGAAACTCCGCAACTAGAAACTCCACAGCTAGAAACTCCACAACTTGAGATTTTTCAACTAGAGACTCGGCAACTAGAAACTCAACCACTAGAAACTCCACAACTAGAAACTCCTCAAGTAGAAACTCCACAACTTGAAACACCACAACTAGATACTCCACAACTACAAACTCCACAACTAGAAACTCCACAACTAGAAGCTCCACAACTAGAAATTCCGCAACTAGAAACTCCACATCTAGAGACTCCATAACTATAAACTTCACAACTAGAAACTCCACAACCAGAAACTCCGCAAATAGAAACTCCGCAAATAGAAATCCCACAACTAGAGACTCCACAACTAGAGACTTCACAACTTGAAACTCCGCAACTAGAAACTCCACTACTAGAAACTCCACAGCTAGAAACTCCACAACTTGAAACATCACAACACTGATACTCCACAACTACAAATTACACAACAAGAAACTCCACAACTTGAAACCCAGCAAATAGATACTCCACAACTACGGACTCTACAACTAGATACTCCAACACTAGAAACTCCACAACCAGAAACTCCGCAACTAAAAACTCCGCAACTAGAAACTCCGCGGCTAGAAAATCAACAGCTAAAAATTCCACAACTAGAAACTCCACAACTACAGACTCCGCAACTAGAAAACTCCGCAACTATAAACTCCACAACTAGACAATCCGCATCTAGGAACTCTACAACTTCAAAATCCACAACAAAAAACTCCACAACTTGAAACTCTACAACTAGATATTCCACAACTGTAAACTCCACAACTTGAAACTCCGCAACTAGATACTCCGCCACTACAATCTCCACAACCGGAAAACTCTGCAACTAGAAACTCTGCAACTAGAAACTCCGCAACTACAAACCCCACAGCTAGAAACTCCACAACTAGAAACTCCACGACTAGAGACTCCACAACTAGAAACTTCACAACTACGAACTCCACAAATACCAACCCCACAACTACAAACTCCACAACTAGAAACTAAACAACTGGAAACTCCACAACTTTAGACTTCGCAACTACAAACTCCACGACTAGAGACTCCACAACTAGAAACTTCACAACTACGAACTTCACAAATACCAACCCCACAACTACAAACTCCACAACTAGAAACTAAACAACTAGAAACTCCACAACTTTAGACTTCGCAACTACAAACTCCACAACTAGAGACTCCACAACTAGGAACTCCACAACTAGAGACTCCACCACCAGAAACTCCATAGCTAAAAACTCCACAACTTGAGACTTCGCATTTAGAGACTCGGCAACTAGAAACTCAACAACTAGAAACTCCACAACTAGAAACTTAACAACTAGAAACTCCACAACTTGAAACACCACAACTAGATACTCCACAACTACAAATTTCACAACTAGAAACTCCACAACTAAAAACTCCGCAACTAGAAACTCCGCAACTAGAAACTCCACAGCTAGAAAGTCCGCAACTAGAAACTCCGCCACTGCAATCTTCACAACTGGAAAACTCTGCAACTAGAAACTCTGCAGCTAGAAACTCCTCAACTACAAACTCCACAGCTAGAAACTCCACAACTAGAGACTCCACAACTAGAAACTCCACAACTAGAAACTCCACAACTTTAGACTTCGCAACTAGAAATCCACAACTAGAGACTCCACAACTAGGAACTCCAAAATTAGAGACTCCACAACCAGAAACTCCATCACTAGAAACTCCACAACCAGAAACTCGGCAACAAGAAACTCCGCAACTAGAAACTCCACAACTTGAGACTTTGCAACTAGAAAACTCCGCAACTAGAAACTCTGCAACCAGAATCTCCGCAACTAGAAACTCCACAGCTAGAAACCTTACTACTTGAAACACCACAACTAGATACTCCAAAACTACGAATTCCACAACAAGAAACTCCACAACTAGAAACTCCGCAACTAGAAACTTCGCAACTAGAAACTCCGCAACTAGAAACTCTACAACTTCAAAATCCACAACTAGAAACTCCACAACTTGAAACTCCAAAACTAGATACTCCACAACTAGAAACTCCACAACTAAAAACTCCACAACTAGAAACTCCACAACTTGAAACTCCGCAACTAGAAACTCCATAACTAGAAACTCCACTACTATAAAACTCCGCAACTAGAAACTCCGCAACTATAAACTCCACGGCTAGAAACTCCACAACTTGAGACTTTGCAACTAGAAACTCGGCAACTAGAAACCGAACAACTAGAAACTCCACAACTTGAAACACAACAAAAAGATACTCCACAACTACGAATTCCACAACTAGAAACTCCACAATTAGAAACTCCGCAACTAGAAACTCCGCAACTAGAAACTCTACAGCTAGAAACTCCACAACTTGAGACTTTGTAAATAGAAACTCGGCAACTAGAAACCCAACAACTAGAAACTCTGCAACTAGAACCTCCACAGCTTAAAACTCCACAACTTGAAACACAACTAATAGATACTCCACAACTACAAATTCCACAACTAGAAACTCCACAACTAGAAACTCCGCAATTAGAAACTCCGCAACTAGAAACTCCACAACCAGAAACTCGGCAAGAAGAAACTCCGCAACTAGAAACTCCACAACTTGAAACTTCGCAACTAGAAACTCCACAACTAGAAACTCCACAACTAGAGACTCCACAACTAGAAACTCTACAGCTAGAAAATACACCACTGGAAACTCCACAACTAGCAACTCCACAACTACAGACTCCGCAACTAGAAAACTCGACAACTAGAAACTCTCAACCAGACACACTGCAACTAGGAACTCTACAACTTCAAAATGCACAACTAGAACTCCACAACTTGAAACTCCACAACTAAAAACTCTACAACTTGAAACACCACAACTAGATACTCCAAAACTAGAAATTACACAACTAGAAACTCCACTACTTGAAACTCCATAACTAGAAACTCCACTACTAGAAAACTCCACAACTAGAAACTCTGCAACTAGAAACTCCGCAACTAGAAACTCCAAAGCTAGAAACTTCCCTACTTGAAACACTACAACTAGATACTCCAAAACTACGAATTCCACAACAATAAACTCCAACACTAGAAACTCCGCAACTAGAAACTCCACAACTAGAAACTCCTCAACTAGAAACTCCACAACTTGAAACACCACAACTAGATTCTCTAGAAACTCCACAACTAGAAACTCCACAACTTGAAACTCCGCAACTACAAATTCCACAACTAGAAACTCCGCAACTTGAAACCCAACAAATAGATACTCCACAACTACGGACTCGACAACTAGAAACTCCAAAGCTGGAAACTCCACAACCAGAAACTCCGCAACTAGAAACTCCGCAACTAGAAACTCCACAGCTAAAAAATCCACAGCTAGAAATTCCACAACCTGGAAACTCCACAACTACAGACTCCGCAACTAGAAAACTCCGCAACTATAAACTCCACAACTAGACAATCCGCAACAAGGAACTCTACAACTACAAAATCCACAACTAAAAACCTCACAACTTGAAACTCCACAACTACATACTCCACAACTACAAACTCCACAACTAGAAACTCCACAACTTGAAACTCCGCAACTACAAACTAAGCCACTACAATCTCCACAACTGGAAAACTCTGCAACTAGAAACTCTGCAACTAGAAACTCCGCAACTAGAAACTCCACAACTACAAACTCCACAGCTAGAAACTCCAAAACTACAAACTCCACAACTACAAACTCCACAACTAGAAACTTCACAACTAGAAACTCCACAACATTAGACTTCGCAACTAGAAACTCCACAACTAGAGACTCCACAACTAGGAACTCCACAACTAGAGACTTTACAACCAGAAACTCCACAGCTAGAAACTCCACAATTTGATACTTCGCAGTTAGAGACTCGGCAACTAGAAACTCAACAATTAGAAACTCCACAACTAGAAACTCCACAACTAGAAACTCCACAACTAGATACTCCACAACTACAAACTCCGCAACTAGAAACTCCGCAACAAGAAACTCCACAGCTAGAAACTTCACTACTTGAAACACCACAACTAGATACTCCAAAACTACGAATTCCACAACTAGAAACTCCACAGCTAGAAAGTCCACATCTAGAAACTCTGCAGCTAGAAACTCCACAACTAGAAACTGCACAGATAGAAAATCCACCACTAGAAACTCCACAACTAGCAACTCCACAACTACAGACTCCGCAACTAGAAAACTGCGCAACTAGAAACTCCCACTTAGACTTTCCGCAACAAGAAACTGCGCAACTAGAAACTCCACAACTTAAGACTTCGCAACTAGAGACTCCACAACTAGAAACTCCACAACTAGAAACTTCACACCTTTAGACTTCGCAACTAGAAACTCCACAGCTAGAAAGTCCGCAACTAGAAACTCAGCAACTAGGAACTCCGCAACTAGAAACTCCACAGCTAGAAACTTCACTACTTGAAACACCACAACTAGATACTCAAAAACTACGAATTCCACAACTAGAAACTCCACAGCTAGAAAGTCCACAGCTAGAAACCTTACTACTTGAAACACCACAACTAGATACTCCAAAACTACGAATTCCACAACAAGAAACTCCACAACTAGAAACTCCGCAACTAGAAACTCCGCAACTAGAAACTCCACAGCTAGGAACTCCAAAACTTGATATGTTGCAACTAGAAACTCTGCAACTAAAAACTCAACCACTAAACACTCCACAACTATAAACTCCTCAACTAGAAACTCCACAACTTGAAACACCACAACTAGATACTCCACAACTACAAATTCCACAACTAGAAACTCCACTTTTAGAAACTCCGTATCTGGAAACTCCGCAACTAGAAACTTCGTATCTAGAAACTCCATAACTAGGAACTCCTCAACTAGAAACTCCACAACTACAGACTCCACAACTACAGACTCCGCAACTAGAAATTCCACAGCTAGAAACTCCGCAACTAGAAACTCCACAACTAGAGACTCCAGAACTAGAAACTTGACAACTAAGTCTCCGCAACAAGAAACTTCCCAACTAGAAACTCCACTAGAAACTCCACAACTAGAAACTCCACAACTAGAAACTCCACAACCAAAGACTGCACAATTAGAGACTTTGCATTTAGAAACTCCTCAGGTAGAAACTACACAACTAGAAACTCCACGACTAGAGAATCCAAAAGTAGAAACTCCACTGCTAGAAATTCAACATCTAGAAAACCCAAAGCTAAAAACTCCACAACTAGGAACTCCGCAACTAGGAAATCTACAACTAAAAACTCGAAAACTAAAACCTCTAAATACAAACTGCACAACTTGAAACTCCCCAACTAGACACTCCACAACTAGACAATTCGCGACTAGAAACTCCAAAAGTTGAGACTCCACAACTAGAAAACTCCGCAAATAGAAACTCCACGTCTGGACACTCCGCAACTAAAACTCCATGACTAGAAACTCCACAACTAGAGACTCCACAGCTAGGAACTCCACAACTAAAGACTCCACAACTAGAAACTCCACAGCTAGAAACTCCACAACTTGAGATTTTGCAACTAGAAACTCCTCAACTAGAAACTCCAACTCTTGAAACACCACAACTAGATACTCCACAACTACGAATTCCACAACTAGAAACTCTGCAACTAGAAACTCCGCAACTAAAAACTCCACAGCTAGAAACTTCACTACTTGAAACACCACAACTAGATACTCCAAAACTACGAATTCCACAACTAGAAACTCCACAACTAGAAACTCCGCAACTAGAAACTCCGCAACTAGAAACTCCACAGCTAGAAACTCCACAACTTGAGATTTTTCAACTAGAGACTCGGCAACTAGAAACTCAACCACTAGAAACTCCACAACTAGAAACTCCTCAAGTAGAAACTCCACAACTTGAAACACCACAACTAGATACTCCACAACTACAAACTCCACAACTAGAAACTCCACAACTAGAAGCTCCACAACTAGAAATTCCGCAACTAGAAACTCCACATCTAGAGACTCCATAACTATAAACTTCACAACTAGAAACTCCACAACCAGAAACTCCGCAAATAGAAACTCCGCAAATAGAAATCCCACAACTAGAGACTCCACAACTAGAGACTTCACAACTTGAAACTCCGCAACTAGAAACTCCACTACTAGAAACTCCACAGCTAGAAACTCCACAACTTGAAACATCACAACACTGATACTCCACAACTACAAATTACACAACAAGAAACTCCACAACTTGAAACCCAGCAAATAGATACTCCACAACTACGGACTCTACAACTAGATACTCCAACACTAGAAACTCCACAAACAGAAACTCCGCAACTAAAAACTCCGCAACTAGAAACTCCGCGGCTAGAAAATCAACAGCTAAAAATTCCACAACTAGAAACTCCACAACTACAGACTCCGCAACTAGAAAACTCCGCAACTATAAACTCCACAACTAGACAATCCGCATCTAGGAACTCTACAACTTCAAAATCCACAACAAAAAACTCCACAACTTGAAACTCTACAACTAGATATTCCACAACTGTAAACTCCACAACTTGAAACTCCGCAACTAGATACTCCGCCACTACAATCTCCACAACCGGAAAACTCTGCAACTAGAAACTCTGCAACTAGAAACTCCGCAACTAGAAACTCCAAAGCTAGAAACTCCACAACTAGAAACTCCACGACTAGAGACTCCACAACTAGAAACTTCACAACTACGAACTCCACAAATACCAACCCCACAACTACAAACTCCACAACTAGAAACTAAACAACTAGAAACTCCACAACTTTAGACTTCGCAACTACAAACTCCACAACTAGAGACTCCACAACTACAAACTCCACGACTAGAGACTCCACAACTAGAAACTTCACAACTACGAACTTCACAAATACCAACCCCACAACTACAAACTCCACAACTAGAAACTAAACAACTAGAAACTCCACAACTTTAGACTTCGCAACTACAAACTCCACAACTAGAGACTCCACAACTAGGAACTCCACAACTAGAGACTCCACCACCAGAAACTCCATAGCTAAAAACTCCACAACTTGAGACTTCGCATTTAGAGACTCGGCAACTAGAAACTCAACAACTAGAAACTCCACAACTAGAAACTTAACAACTAGAAACTCCACAACTTGAAACACCACAACTAGATACTCCACAACTACAAATTTCACAACTAGAAACTCCACAACTAAAAACTCCGCAACTAGAAACTCCGCAACTAGAAACTCCACAGCTAGAAAGTCCGCAACTAGAAACTCCGCCACTGCAATCTTCACAACTGGAAAACTCTGCAACTAGAAACTCTGCAGCTAGAAACTCCTCAACTACAAACTCCACAGCTAGAAACTCCACAACTAGAGACTCCACAACTAGAGACTCCACAACTAGGAACTCCAAAATTAGAGACTCCACAACCAGAAACTCCATCACTAGAAACTCCACAACCAGAAACTCGGCAACAAGAAACTCCGCAACTAGAAACTCCACAACTTGAGACTTTGCAACTAGAAAACTCCGCAACTAGAAACTCTGCAACCAGAATCTCCGCAACTAGAAACTCCACAGCTAGAAACCTTACTACTTGAAACACCACAACTAGATACTCCAAAACTACGAATTCCACAACAAGAAACTCCACAACTAGAAACTCCGCAACTAGAAACTTCGCAACTAGAAACTCCGCAACTAGAAACTCTACAACTTCAAAATCCACAACTAGAAACTCCACAACTTGAAACTCCAAAACTAGATACTCCACAACTAGAAACTCCACAACTAAAAACTCCACAACTAGAAACTCCACAACTTGAAACTCCGCAACTAGAAACTCCATAACTAGAAACTCCACTACTATAAAACTCCGCAACTAGAAACTCCGCAACTATAAACTCCACGGCTAGAAACTCCACAACTTGAGACTTTGCAACTAGAAACTCGGCAACTAGAAACCGAACAACTAGAAACTCCACAACTTGAAACACAACAAAAAGATACTCCACAACTACGAATTCCACAACTAGAAACTCCACAATTAGAAACTCCGCAACTAGAAACTCCGCAACTAGAAACTCTACAGCTAGAAACTCCACAACTTGAGACTTTGTAAATAGAAACTCGGCAACTAGAAACCCAACAACTAGAAACTCTGCAACTAGAACCTCCACAGCTTAAAACTCCACAACTTGAAACACAACTAATAGATACTCCACAACTACAAATTCCACAACTAGAAACTCCACAACTAGAAACTCCGCAATTAGAAACTCCGCAACTAGAAACTCCACAACCAGAAACTCGGCAAGAAGAAACTCCGCAACTAGAAACTCCACAACTTGAAACTTCGCAACTAGAAACTCCACAACTAGAAACTCCACAACTAGAGACTCCACAACTAGAAACTCTACAGCTAGAAAATACACCACTGGAAACTCCACAACTAGCAACTCCACAACTACAGACTCCGCAACTAGAAAACTCGACAACTAGAAACTCTCAACCAGACACACTGCAACTAGGAACTCTACAACTTCAAAATGCACAACTAGAACTCCACAACTTGAAACTCCACAACTAAAAACTCTACAACTTAAAACACCACAACTAGATACTCCACAACTAGAAATTACACAACTAGAAACTCCACTACTTGAAACTCCATAACTAGAAACTCCACTACTAGAAAACTCCACAACTAGAAACTCTGCAACTAGAAACTCCGCAACTAGAAACTCCAAAGCTAGAAACTTCCCTACTTGAAACACTACAACTAGATACTCCAAAACTACGAATTCCACAACAATAAACTCCAACACTAGAAACTCCGCAACTAGAAACTCCACAACTAGAAACTCCTCAACTAGAAACTCCACAACTTGAAACACCACAACTAGATTCTCTAGAAACTCCACAACTAGAAACTCCACAACTTGAAACTCCGCAACTACAAATTCCACAACTAGAAACTCCGCAACTTGAAACCCAACAAATAGATACTCCACAACTACGGACTCGACAACTAGAAACTCCAAAGCTGGAAACTCCACAACCAGAAACTCCGCAACTAGAAACTCCGCAACTAGAAACTCCACAGCTAAAAAATCCACAGCTAGAAATTCCACAACCTGGAAACTCCACAACTACAGACTCCGCAACTAGAAAACTCCGCAACTATAAACTCCACAACTAGACAATCCGCAACAAGGAACTCTACAACTACAAAATCCACAACTAAAAACCTCACAACTTGAAACTCCACAACTACATACTCCACAACTACAAACTCCACAACTAGAAACTCCACAACTTGAAACTCCGCAACTACAAACTAAGCCACTACAATCTCCACAACTGGAAAACTCTGCAACTAGAAACTCTGCAACTAGAAACTCCGCAACTAGAAACTCCACAACTACAAACTCCACAGCTAGAAACTCCACAACTACAAACTCCACAACTACAAACTCCACAACTAGAAACTTCACAACTAGAAACTCCACAACATTAGACTTCGCAACTAGAAACTCCACAACTAGAGACTCCACAACTAGGAACTCCACAACTAGAGACTTTACAACCAGAAACTCCACAGCTAGAAACTCCACAATTTGATACTTCGCAGTTAGAGACTCGGCAACTAGAAACTCAACAATTAGAAACTCCACAACTAGAAACTCCACAACTAGAAACTCCACAACTAGATACTCCACAACTACAAACTCCGCAACTAGAAACTCCGCAACAAGAAACTCCACAGCTAGAAACTTCACTACTTGAAACACCACAACTAGATACTCCAAAACTACGAATTCCACAACTAGAAACTCCACAGCTAGAAAGTCCACATCTAGAAACTCTGCAGCTAGAAACTCCACAACTAGAAACTGCACAGATAGAAAATCCACCACTAGAAACTCCACAACTAGCAACTCCACAACTACAGACTCCGCAACTAGAAAACTGCGCAACTAGAAACTCCCACTTAGACTTTCCGCAACAAGAAACTGCGCAACTAGAAACTCCACAACTTAAGACTTCGCAACTAGAGACTCCACAACTAGAAACTCCACAACTAGAAACTCCACACCTTTAGACTTCGCAACTAGAAACTCCACAGCTAGAAAGTCCGCAACTAGAAACTCAGCAACTAGGAACTCCGCAACTAGAAACTCCACAGCTAGAAACTTCACTACTTGAAACACCACAACTAGATACTCAAAAACTACGAATTCCACAACTAGAAACTCCACAGCTAGAAAGTCCACATCTAGAAACTCTGCAGCTAGAAACTCCACAACTAGAAACTGCACAGATAGAAAATCCACCACTAGAAACTCCACAACTAGCAACTCCACAACTACAGACTCCGCAACTAGAAAACTGCGCAACTAGAAACTCCCACTTAGACTTTCCGCAACAAGAAACTGCGCAACTAGAAACTCCACAACTTGAGACTTCGCAACTAGAGACTCCACAACTAGAAACTCCACAACTAGAAACTCCACAACTTTAGACTTCGCAACTAGAAACTCCACAGCTAGAAAGTCCGCAACTAGAAACTCAGCAACTAGAAACTCCGCAACTAGAAACTCCACAACTAATAAACTCCGCAACTAGAAAATCTGCAACTAGAAACTCCGCAACTAGAAACTCCACAGCTAGAAACTACACAACTTGCAACCCCACAACTAGATACTCCGCAACTACAAATTTCACAACTAGAAACTCCACAACTAAAAACTCCGCAACTATAAACTCCGCAACTAGAAACTCCACAACTAGAAACTCCGCAACTAGAAACTCCACAGCTAGAAACTCCACAACTACAGACTCCACAACTACAAATTCCATAACTAGAAACTCCACAACTTGAAACTCAACAAATAGATACTCCACAAATATGGACTCCACAGCTAGAAACTCCACAACTTGAGACTTTGCAACTAGAAACTCGGCAACTAGAAACCGAACAACTAGAAACTCCACAACTTGAAACACAACAAATAGATACTCCACAACTACGAATTCCACAACTAGAATCTCCACAATTAGAAACTCCGCAACTAGAAACTCCGCAACTAGAAATTCTACAGCTAGAAACTCCACAACTTGAGACTTTGCAACTAGAAACTCGGCAACAAGAAACCCAACAACTAGAAACTCCACAACTAGAACCTCCACAACTTGAAACTCCACAACTTGAAACACAACTAATAGATACTCCACAACTACAAATTCCACAACTAGAAACTCCACAACTAGAAACTCCGCAATTAGAAACTCCGCAACTAGAAACTCCATCACTAGAAACTCCACAACCAGAAACTCGGCAAGAAGAAACTCCGCAACTATAAACTCCACAACTAGACAATCCGCAACTAGGAACTCTACAGCTACAAAATCCACAACTAAAAACTTCCCAACTTGAAACTCCACAACTAGATACTCAACAACTACAAACTCCACAACTAGAAGCTCCACAACTTGAAACGCCGCAACTACAAACTCCGCCACTACAATCTCCACAACTGGAAAACTCTGCAACTAGAAACTCTGCAACTAGAAACTCCGCAACTAGAAACTCCACAGCTTGAAACTCCACAGCTAGAAACTCCACAACTACAAACTCTACAACTAGAGACTCCACAACTAGAAACTCCACAACTACGAACTCCACAACTACGAACCCCACAACTACAAACTCCACAACTAGAAACTTCACAACTGGAAACTCCACAACATTAGACTTCGCAACTAGAAACTCCACAACTAGAGACTCCACAACTAGGAACTCCACAACTAGAGACTCCACAACCAGAAACTCCACAGCTAGAAACTCCACAACTTGAGACTTCGCATTTAGAGACTCGGCAACTAGAAACTCAACAACTAGAAACTCCACAACTAGAAACTCCACAACTAGAAACTCCACAACTAGAAACTCCACAACTAGAAACTCCACAACTTTCAACACCACAACTAGATACTCCACAACTACACATTTCACTACTAGAAACTCCACAACTAAAACTCCGCAGCTATAAACTCCGCAACTAGAAACTCCACAGCTAGAAAGTCCGCAACTAGATACACTGCAAGTAGAAACTCCGCAACTAGACACTCAGCAACTAGGAACTCTACAACTTCAAAATCCACTACTAGAAACTCCCCAACTTGAAACTCCACAACTAGATACTCCACAACTACAAACTCCGCAACTAGAAACTCCGCAACTAGAAACTCCACAACTTGAAACTCCACAACTAATAAACTCCGCAACTAGAAAATCTGCAACTAGAAACTCCGCAACTAGAAACTCCACAGCTAGAAACTTCACTACTTGAAACACCACAACTAGATACTCAAAACTATGAACTCCACAACTAGAAACTCCACAGCTAGAAAGTCCACATCTAGAAACTCTACAACTAGAAACTCCACAACTAGAAACTGCACAAATAGAAAATCCACCAATAGAAACTCCACAACTAGCAACTCCACAACTAGAGACTCCAAACCTAGAAACTCCATACTTAAAACTCCACAACTAGAGACTTTACAACTAGAAACTCCGCAACTAGAAACTCCACAACTAGAAACTCCACAGCTAGAAACTCCAAAACTTGAGTTACGACAACTAGATACTACACAACTTGAAACTCCATAACTAGAAACTCCACTACTAGAAAACTCTGCAACTACAAACTCTACAACTAGAAACTCCTCAACTAGAAACTCCACAACTAGAAACTCCACAACTTGAAACTCCGCAACTACAAATTGCACAACTAGAAACTCCAACCTTTAAACCCAACAAATAGATACTCCACAACTACGGACTTCAAAACTCGAAACTCCAACACTAGAAACTCCACAACCAGAAACTCCGACCTAAAAACTCCGCAACTAGAAACTCCGCAACTACAAACTCTACAACTGCAGACTCCACAACAAGAAACTCCACAACTACGAGTCCCACAACTACGAACCCCACAACTACAAACTCAACAACTAAAAATTCCACAACTAGAAACTCAACAACTTTGGACTTCGCAACTAGAAACTCCACAACTAGAGACTCCACAACCAGAAACTCCGCAGCTAGAAATTCAACAGCTTGAGACTTCGTATTTAGAGACTCGGCAACTAGAAACTCAACATCTAGAAACTCCACAACTAGAAACTCCACAACTAGAAACTCCACAACTTGAAACACTACAACTAGATACTCCACAAAAACAAATTTCCTAACTAGAAACTCCACAGCTAGAAACTCCGCAACTAGAAACTCTGCAACTAGAAACTCCGCAACTAGAAACTCCACAGCTAGAAAATCCACCACTAGAAACTCCACAACTAGCAACTCCACAACTACAGACTCCGCAACTAGAAAACTCCGATACTAGAAACTCCCAACCAGACACTCCGCAACTAGGAACTCTACAACTTCAAAATCCACAACTAGAAACTCCCCAACTTGAAACACCACAACTAGATACTCCACAACTACAAACTCCACAACTAGAAACTTCAAAACTAGAAACTCCGCAACTAGAAACTCCACAACTAATAAACTCCGCAACTAGAAAATCTGCAACTAGAAACTCCGCAACTAGAAACTCCACAGCTAGAAACTACACAACTTGCAACCCCACAACTAGATACTCCGCAACTACAAATTTCACAACTAGAAACTCCACAACTAAAAACTCCGCAACTATAAACTCCGCAACTAGAAACTCCACAACTAGAAACTCCGCAACTAGAAACTCCACAGCTAGAAACTCCACAACTACAGACTCCACAACTACAAATTCCATAACTAGAAACTCCACAACTTGAAACTCAACAAATAGATACTCCACAACTATGGACTCCACAGCTAGAAACTCCACAACTTGAGACTTTGCAACTAGAAACTCGGCAACTAGAAACCGAACAACTAGAAACTCCACAACTTGAAACACAACAAATAGATACTCCACAACTACGAATTCCACAACTAGAAACTCCACAATTAGAAACTCCGCAACTAGAAACTCCGCAACTAGAAACTCTACAGCTAGAAACTCCACAACTAGAGACTTTGCAACTAGAAACTCGGCAACTAGAAACCCAACAACTAGAAACTCTACAACTAGAACCTCCACAACTTGAAACTCCTCAACTTGAAACACAACTAATAGATACTCCACAACTACAAATTCCACAACTAGAAACTCCACAACTAGAAACTCCGCAATTAGAAATTCCGCAACTAGAAACTCCATCACTAGAAACTCCACAACCAGAAACTCGGCAAGAAGAAACTCCGCAACTAGAAACTCCACAACTTGAAACTTCGCAACTAGAAATTCCACAACTAGAAACTCCACAACTAGAGACTCCACAACTAGAAACTCCACAGCTAGAAAATCCACCACTGGAAACTCCACAACTAGCAACTCCACAACTACAGACTCCGCAACTAGAAAACTCCACAACTAGAAACTCTCAACCAGACACACTGAAACTAGGAACTGTACAACTTCAAAATCCACAACTAGAACTCCACAACTTGAAACTCCACAACTAGATACTCCACAACTAGAAACTCCATCACTAGAAACTCCACAACCAGAAACTCGGCAACAAGAAGCTCCGCAACTAGAAACTCCACAACTTGAGACTTTGCAACTAGAAAACTCCGCAACTAGAAACTCTGCAACTAGAAACTCCGCAACTAGAAACTCCACAGCTAGAAACCTTACTACTTGAAACACCACAACTAGATACTCCAAAACTACGAATTCCACAACAAGAAACTGCGCAACTAGAAACTCCGCAACTAGAAACTCCACAGCTAGGAACTCCAAAACTTGATATTTTGCAACTAGAAACTCTGCAACTAAAAACTCAACCACTAGACACTCCACAACTCTAAACTCCTCAACTAGAAACTCCACAACTTGAAACACCACAACTAGATACTCCACAACTACAAATTCCACAACTAGAAACTCCACTTTTAGAAACTCCGTATCTAGAAACTTCGCAACTAGAAACTTCGTATCTAGAAACTCCATAACTGGGAACTCCTCAACTAGAAACTCCACAACTACAGACTCCACAACTACAGACTCTGCAACTAGAAATTCCACAGCTAGAAACTCCGCAACTAGAAACTCCACAACTAGAGACTCCAGAACTACAAACTTCACAACTAAGTCTCCGCAACAAGAAACTCCACAACTAGAAACTCCACAACCAAAGACTGCACAATTAGAGACTTTGCATTTAGAAACTCCTCAGGTAGAAACTACACAACTAGAAACTCCACGACTAGAGAATCCAAAAGTAGAAACTCCACTGCTAGAAATTCAACATCTAGAAAACCCAAAGCTAAAAACTCCACAACTAGGAACTCCGCAACTAGGAAATCTACAACTAAAAACTCGAAAACTAAAACCTCTAAATACAAACTGCACAACTTGAAACTCCCCAACTAGACACTCCACAACTAGACAATTCGCGACTAGAAACTCCAAAAGTTGAGACTCCACAACTAGAAAACTCCGCAAATAGAAACTCCACGACTGGACACTCCGCAACTAAAACTCCATGACTAGAATCTCCACAACTGGAGACTCCACAGCTAGGAACTCCACAACTAGAGACTCCGCAACTAGAAACTCCACAGCTAGAAACTCCACAACTTGAGATTTTGCAACTAGAAACTCCTCAAATAGAAACTCCAACTCTTGAAACACCACAACTAGATACTCCACAACTACAAATTCCACAACTAGAAACTCTGCAACTAGAAACTCCACAACTAAAAACTCCACAGCTAGAAACTTCACTACTTGAAACACCACAACTAGATACTCCAAAACTACGAATTCCGCAACTAGAAACTCCACAACTAGAAACTCCGCAACTAGAAGCTCCACAGCTAGAAACTCCACAACTTGAGATTTTTCAACTAGAAACTCGGCAACTAGAAACTCAACCACTAGAAACTCCACAACTAGAAACTCCTTAACTAGAAACTCCACAACTTGAAACACCACAACTAGATACTCCACAACTACAAACTCCACAACTAGAAACTACACAACTAGAAGCTCCACAACTAGAAAATCCGCAACTAGAAACTCCACAACTAGAGACTCCATAACTATAAACTTCACAACTAGAAACTCCACAACCAGAAACTCCGCAAATAGAAACTCCGCAAATAGAAATCCCACAACTAGAGACTCCACAACTAGAGACTTCACAACTAGAAACTCCGCAACTAGAAACTCCACTACTAGAAACTCCACAGCTATAAACTCCACAACTTGAAACATCACAACTAGATACTCCACAACTACAAATTACACAACAAGAAACTCCACAACTTGAAACCCAACAAATAGATACTCCACAACTACGGACTCTACAACTAGATACTCCAACACTAGAAACTCCACAACAAGAAACTTCACAACTAAAAACTCCACAACTAGAAACTCCGCGGCTAGAAAATCCACAGCTATAATTTCCACAACTAGAAACTCCACAACTACAGACTCCGCAACTAGAAAACTCCGCAACTATAAACTCCACAACTAGACAATCCGCATCTAGGAACTCTACAACTTCAAAATCCACAACTAAAAACTCCACAACTAGAAACTCCACAACTAGATATTCCACAACTGTAAACTCCACAACTTGAAACTCCGCAACTAGATACACCACCACTACAATCTCCACAACTGGAAAACTCTGCAACTAGAAACTCTGCAACTAGAAACTCTGCAGCTAGAAACTCCTCAACTACAAACTCCACAGCTAGAAACTCCACAACTAGAGACTCCACAACTAGAAACTCCACAACTAGAAACTCCACAACTTTAGACTTCGCAACTAGAAATCCACAACTAGAGACTCCACAACTAGGAACTCCAAAATTAGAGACTCCACAACCAGAAACTCGGCAACAAGAAACTCCGCAACTAGAAACTCCACAACTTGAGACTTTGCAACTAGAAAACTCCGCAACTAGAAACTCTGCAACCAGAATCTCCGCAACTAGAAACTCCACAGCTAGAAGCCTTACTACTTGAAACACCACAACTAGATACTCCAAAACTACGAATTCCACAACAAGAAACTCCACAACTAGAAACTCCGCAACTAGAAACTTCGCAACTAGAAACTCCGCAACTAGAAACTCTACAACTTCAAAATCCACAACTAAAAACTCCACAACTTGAAACTCCAAAACTAGATACTCCACAACTAGAAACACCACAACTAGATACTCCACAACTAGAAATTACACAACTAGAAACTCCACTACTTGAAACTCCATAACTAGAAACTCCACTACTAGAAAACTCCACAACTAGAAACTCTGCAACTAGAAACTCCGCAACTAGAAACTCCAAAGCTAGAAACTTCCCTACTTGAAACACTACAACTAGATACTCCAAAACTACGAATTCCACAACAATAAACTCCAACACTAGAAACTCCGCAACTAGAAACTCCACAACTAGAAACTCCTCAACTAGAAACTCCACAACTTGAAACACCACAACTAGATTCTCTAGAAACTCCACAACTAGAAACTCCACAACTTGAAACTCCGCAACTACAAATTCCACAACTAGAAACTCCGCAACTTGAAACCCAACAAATAGATACTCCACAACTACGGACTCGACAACTAGAAACTCCAAAGCTGGAAACTCCACAACCAGAAACTCCGCAACTAGAAACTCCGCAACTAGAAACTCCACAGCTAAAAAATCCACAGCTAGAAATTCCACAACCTGGAAACTCCACAACTACAGACTCCGCAACTAGAAAACTCCGCAACTATAAACTCCACAACTAGACAATCCGCAACAAGGAACTCTACAACTACAAAATCCACAACTAAAAACCTCACAACTTGAAACTCCACAACTACATACTCCACAACTACAAACTCCACAACTAGAAACTCCACAACTTGAAACTCCGCAACTACAAACTAAGCCACTACAATCTCCACAACTGGAAAACTCTGCAACTAGAAACTCTGCAACTAGAAACTCCGCAACTAGAAACTCCACAACTACAAACTCCACAGCTAGAAACTCCACAACTACAAACTCCACAACTACAAACTCCACAACTAGAAACTTCACAACTAGAAACTCCACAACATTAGACTTCGCAACTAGAAATTCCACAACTAGAGACTCCACAACTAGGAACTCCACAACTAGAGACTTTACAACCAGAAACTCCACAGCTAGAAACTCCACAATTTGATACTTCGCAGTTAGAGACTCGGCAACTAGAAACTCAACAATTAGAAACTCCACAACTAGAAACTCCACAACTAGATACTCCACAACTACAAACTCCGCAACTAGAAACTCCGCAACAAGAAACTCCACAGCTAGAAACTTCACTACTTGAAACACCACAACTAGATACTCCAAAACTACGAATTCCACAACTAGAAACTCCACAGCTAGAAAGTCCACATCTAGAAACTCTGCAGCTAGAAACTCCACAGCTAGAAACTGCACAGATAGAAAATCCACCACTAGAAACTCCACAACTAGCAACTCCACAACTACAGACTCCGCAACTAGAAAACTGCGCAACTAGAAACTCCCACTTAGACTTTCCGCAACAAGAAACTGCGCAACTAGAAACTCCACAACTTAAGACTTCGCAACTAGAGACTCCACAACTAGAAACTCCACACCTTTAAACTTCGCAACTAGAAACTCCACAGCTAGAAAGTCCGCAACTAGAAACTCAGCAACTAGGAACTCCGCAACTAGAAACTCCACAGCTGGAAACTTCACTACTTGAAACACCACAACTAGATACTCCAAAACTACGAATTCCACAACTAGAAACTCCACAGCTAGAAAGTCCACATCTAGAAACTCTGCAGCTAGAAACTCCACAACTAGAAACTGCACAGATAGAAAATCCACCACTAGAAACTCCACAACTAGCAACTCCACAACTACAGACTCCGCAACTAGAAAACTGCGCAACTAGAAACTCCCACTTAGACTTTCCGCAACAAGAAACTGCGCAACTAGAAACTCCACAACTTTAGACTTCGCAACTAGAGACTCCACAACTAGAAACTCCACAACTAGAAACTCCACAACTTTAGACTTCGCAACTAGAAACTCCACAGCTAGAAAGTCCGCAACTAGAAACTCAGCAACTAGGAACTCCGCAACTAGAAACTCCACAGCTAGAAAATCCACCACTAGAAACTCTACAACTAGCCACTCCACAACTACAGACTCCGCAACTAGAAAACTCTGCAACTAGAAACTCCAACTAGACACTCCGCAACTAGAAACTCTACAACTTCAAAATCTACAACTAGAAACTCCACAACTTGAAACTCCAAAACTAGATACTCCACAACTAGAAACTCCACAACTAAAAACTCCACAACTAGAAACACCACAACTTGATACTCCGCAACTAGAAACTCCATAACTAGAAACTCCACTGCTATAAAACTCCGCAACTAGAAACTCCGCAACTATAAACTCCACAGCTAGAAACTCCACAACTTGAGACTTTGCAACTAGAAACTCGGCAACTAGAAACCGAACAACTAGAAACTCCACAACTTGAAACACAACAAATAGATACTCCACAACTACGAATTCCACAACTAGAATCTCCACAATTAGAAACTCCGCCACTAGAAACTCCGCAACTAGAAATTCTACAGCTAGAAACTCCACAACTTGAGACTTTGCAACTAGAAACTCGGCAACAAGAAACCCAACAACTAGAAACTCCACAACTAGAACCTCCACAACTTGAAACTCCACAACTTGAAACACAACTAATAGATACTCCACAACTACAAATTCCACAACTAGAAACTCCACAACTAGAAACTCCGCAATTAGAAACTCCGCAACTAGAAACTCCATCACTAGAAACTCCACAACCAGAAACTCGGCAAGAAGAAACTCCGCAACTATAAACTCCACAACTAGACAATCCGCAACTAGGAACTCTACAGCTACAAAATCCACAACTAAAAACTTCCCAACTTGAAACTCCACAACTAGATACTCAACAACTACAAACTCCACAACTAGAAGCTCCACAACTTGGAACGCCGCAACTACAAACTCCGCCACTACAATCTCCACAACTGGAAAACTCTGCAACTAGAAACTCTGCAACTAGAAACTCCGCAACTAGAAACTCCACAGCTTGAAACTCCACAGCTAGAAACTCCACAACTACAAACTCTACAACTAGAGACTCCACAACTAGAAACTCCACAACTACGAACTCCACAACTACGAACCCCACAACTACAAACTCCACAACTAGAAACTTCACAACTGGAAACTCCACAACATTAGACTTCGCAACTAGAAACTCCACAACTAGAGACTCCACAACTAGGAACTCCACAACTAGAGACTCCACAACCAGAAACTCCACAGCTAGAAACTCCACAACTTGAGACTTCGCATTTAGAGACTCGGCAACTAGAAACTCAACAACTAGAAACTCCACAACTAGAAACTCCACAACTAGAAACTCCACAACTAGAAACTCCACAACTAGAAACTCCACAACTTTCAACACCACAACTAGATACTCCACAACTACACATTTCCCTACTAGAAACTCCACAACTAAAACTCCGCAGCTATAAACTCCGCAACTAGAAACTCCACAGCTAGAAAGTCCGCAACTAGATACACTGCAAGTAGAAACTCCGCAACTAGACACTCAGCAACTAGGAACTCTACAACTTCAAAATCCACTACTAGAAACTCCCCAACTTGAAACTCCACAACTAGATACTCCACAACTACAAACTTCGCAACTAGAAACTCCGCAACTAGAAACTCCACAACTTGAAACTCCACAACTAATAAACTCCGCAACTAGAAAATCTGCAACTAGAAACTCCGCAACTAGAAACTCCACAGCTAGAAACTTCACTACTTGAAACACCACAACTAGATACTCAAAACTAAGAACTCCACAACTAGAAACTCCACAGCTAGAAAGTCCACATCTAGAAACTCTACAACTAGAAACTCCACAACTAGAAACTGCACAGATAGAAAATCCACCAATAGAAACTCCACAACTAGCAACTCCACAACTACAGACTCTGCAACTAGAAAACTGCGCAACTAGAAACTCCCACTTAGACTTTCCGCAACAAAAACTGCGCAACTAGAAACTCCACAACTTGAGACTTCGCAACTAGAAACTCCACAACTAGAAACTCCACAACTAGAAACTCCAAACTAGAAACTCCACAACTAGAAACTCCGCAACAAGAAACTCCACAGCTAGAAACTCCGCAAATAGAAACTCCACAGCTAGAAACTCCACAACTTGAGATTTTTCAACTAGAAACTCGGCAACTAGAAACTCAACCACTAGAAACTCCACAACTAGAAACTCCTCAACTAGAAACTCCACAACTTGAAACACCACAACTAGATACTCCACAACTACAAACTCCACAACTAGAAACTCCACAACTAGAAGCTCCACAACTAGAAATTCTGCAACTAGAAACTCCACAACTAGAGACTCCATAACTATACACTTCACAACTAGAAACTCCACAATCAGAAACTCCGCAAATAGAAACTCCGCAACTAGAAATCCCACAACTAGAGACTTCACAACTAGAAACTCCGCAACTAGAAACTCCACGACTAGAGACTCCACAACTAGAAACTTCACAACTACGAACTCCACAAATACGAACCCCACAACTACAAACTCCACAACTAGAAACTAAACAACTAGAAACTCCACGACTTTAGACTTCGCAACTACAAACTCCACAACTAGAGACACCACAACTAGGAACTCCACAACTAGAGACTCCAAACCTAGAAACTCCATACTTAAAACTCCACAACTAGAGACTTTACAACTAGAAACTCCGCAACTAGAAACTCCACAACTAGAAACTCCACAGCTAGAAACTCCAAAACTTGAGTTACGACAACTAGATACTACACAACTTGAAACTCCATAACTAGAAACTCCACTACTAGAAAACTCTGCAACTACAAACTCTACAACTAGAAACTCCACAACTAGAAACTCCACTTTTAGAAACTCCGTATCTAGAAACTTCGCTACTAGAAACTTCGTATCTAGAAACTCCATAACTGGGAACTCCTCAACTAGAAACTCCAATACTACAGACTCCACAACTACAGACTCCGCAACTAGAAATTCCACAGCTAGAAACTCCGCAACTAGAAACTCCACAACTAGAGACTCCAGAACTACAAACTTCACAACTTAGTCTCCGCAACAAGAAACTCCACAACTAGAAACTCCACAACCAAAGACTGCACAATTAGAGACTTTGCATTTAGAAACTCCTCAGGTAGAAACTACACAACTAGAAACTCCACGACTAGAGAATCCAAAAGTAGAAACTCCACTGCTAGAAATTCAACATCTAGAAAACCCAAAGCTAAAAACTCCACAACTAGGAACTCCGCAACTAGGAAATCTACAACTAAAAACTCGAAAACTAAAACCTCTAAATACAAACTGCACAACTTGAAACTCCCCAACTAGACACTCCACTACTAGACAATTCGCGACTAGAAACTCCAAAAGTTGAGACTCCACAACTAGAAAACTCCGCAAATAGAAACTCCACGACTGGACACTCCGCAACTAAAACTCCATGACTAGAAACTCCACAACTAGAGACTCCACAGCTAGGAACTCCACAACTAGAGACTCCGCAACTAGAATCTCCACAGCTAGAAACTCCACAACTTGAGATTTTGCAACTAGAAACTCCTCAACTAGAAACTCCAACTCTTGAAACACCACAACTAGATACTCCACAACTACAAATTCCACAACTAGAAACTCTGCAACTAGAAACTCCGCAACTAAAAACTCCACAGCTAGAAACTTCACTACTTGAAACACCACAACTAGATACTCCAAAACTACGAATTCCACAACTAGAAACTCCACAACTAGAAACTCCGCAACTAGAAGCTCCACAGCTAGAAACTCCACAACTTGAGATTTTTCAACTAGAAACTCGGCAACTAGAAACTCAACCACTAGAAACTCCACAACTAGAAACTCCTTAACTAGAAACTCCACAACTTGAAACACCACAAATAGATACTCCACAACTACAAACTCCACAACTAGAAACTACACAACTAGAAGCTCCACAACTAGAAAATCCGCAACTAGAAACTCCACAACTAGAGACTCCATAACTATAAACTTCACAACTAGAAACTCCACAACCAGAAACTCCGCAAATAGAAACTCCGCAAATAGAAATCCCACAACTAGAGACTCCACAACTAGAGATTTCACAACTAGAAACTCCGCAACTAGAAACTCCACTACTAGAAACTCAACAGCTAGAAACTCCACACTTGAAACATCACAACTAGATACTCCACAACTACAAATTACACAACAAGAAACTCCACAACTTGAAACCCAACAAATAGATACTCCACAACTACGGACTCTACAACTAGATACTCCAACACTAGAAACTCCACAACAAGAAACTTCACAACTAAAAACTCCACAACTAGAAACTCCGCGGCTAGAAAATCCACAGCTATAATTTCCACAACTAGAAACTCCACAACTACAGACTCCGCAACTAGAAAACTCCGCAACTATAAACTCCACAACTAGACAATCCGCATCTAGGAACTCTACAACTTCAAAATCCACAACTAAAAACTCCACAACTAGAAACTCCACAACTAGATATTCCACAACTGTAAACTCCACAACTTGAAACTCCGCAACTAGATACACCACCACTACAATCTCCACAACTGGAAAACTCTGCAACTAGAAACTCTGCAACTAGAAACTCCGCAACTAGAAACTCCAAAGCTAGAAACTCCACAACTACAAACTCCACGACTAGAGACTCCACAACTAGAAACTTCACAACTACGAACTCCACAAATACCAACCCCACAACTACAAACTCCACAACTAGAAACTAAGCAACTAGAAACTCCACAACTTTAGACTTCGCAACAACAAACTCCACAACTAGAGACTCCACAACTAGGAACTCCACAACTAGAGACTCCACAACCAGAAACTCCATAGCTAAAAACTCCGCAACTATAAACTCCGCAACTAGAAACTCTACAGCTAGAAAGTCCGCAACTAGAAACTACGCCACTACAATCTTCACAACTGGAAAACTCTGCAACTAGAAACTCTGCAACTAGAAACTCCGCAACTACAAACTCCACAGCTAGAAACTCCACAACTACAAACTCCACAACTAGAGACTCCACAACTAGAAACTCCACAACTAGAAACTCCACAACTTTAGACTTCGCAACTAGAAATCCACAACTAGAGACTCCACAACTAGGAACTCCACAATTAGAGACTCCACAACCAGAAACTCCACAACCAGAAACTCCACAGCTAGAAAACTCCCCAACTAGAAACTCTGCAACTAGAAACTCCGCCACTAGAAACTCCACAGCTAGAAACTTCACTACTTGAAACACTACAACTAGATACTCCAAAAGTACGAATTCCACAACAATAAACTCGAACACAAGAAACTCCGCAACTAGAAACTCCACAACTAGAAACTCCTCAACTAGAAACTCCACAACTTGAAACACCACTACTATATACTCTAGGAACTGCACAACTAGAAACTCCACAACTTGAAACACCACTACTAGATACTCTAGAAACTCCACAACTAGAAACTCCACAACTTGAAACTCCGCAACTACAAATTGCACAACTAGAAACTCCACAACTTGAAACCCAACAAATAGATACTCCACAACTACGGACTCCAAAACTCGAAACTCCAACACTAGAAACTCCACAACCAGAAACTCCGACCTAAAAACTCCGCAACTAGAAACTCCACAACTACAAACTCCACAACTGGAGACTCCACAACAAGAAACTCCACAACTACGAGTCCCACAACTACGAACCCCACAACTACAAACTCAACAACTAGAAATTCCACAACTAAAAACTCAACAACTTTAGACTTCGCAACTAGAAACTCCACAACTAGAGACTCCACAGCTAGGATCTCCACAACTAGAGACTCCACAACCAGAAACTCCGCAGCTAGAAATTCAACAGCTTGAGACTTCGTATTTAGAGACTCGGCAACTAGAAACTCAACAACTAGAAACTCCACAACTAGAAACTCCACAACTAGAAACTCCTCAACTTGAAACACTACAACTAGATACTCCACAAAAACAAATTTCATAACTAGAAAGTCCACAGCTAGAAAGTCCGCAACTAGAAACTCTGCAACTAGAAACTCTGCCACTAGAAACTCCACAGCTAGAAAATCCACCACTAGAAACTCCACAACTAGCAACCCCACAACTACAGACTCCGCAACCAGAAACTCCGCAACTAGAAACTCCGCAGCTAGAAACCTTACTACTTGAAACACCACAACTAGATACTCCAAAACTACGAATTCCACAACAAGAAACTCCACAACTAGAAACTCCGCAACTAGAAACTCCGCAACTAGAAACTCCGCAACTAGAAACTCCACAACTTTAGATTTTGCAACTAGAAACTCGGCAACTAAAAACTCAACCACTAGAAACTCCACAACTAGAAACTCCTCAACTAAAAACTCCACAACTTGAAACACCACAACTAGATACTCCACAACTACAAACTCCACAACTAGAAACTTCACAACTAGAAACTCCACAACTAGAAACTCCACAACTTGAAACTCCACAACTAGAAACTCCACTACTAGAAAACTCCACAACTAGAAACTCTGCAACTAGAAACTCCGCAACTAGAAACTCCACAGCTAGAAACTTCACTACTTGAAACACTACAACTAGATACTCCAAAACTACAAATTTCACAACTAGAAACTCCGCAACTAGAAACTCCGCAACTAGAAACTCCACAGCTAGAAACTCCACAACTTGAGATTTTGCTACTAGAAACTCGGCAACTAGAAACTCAACCACTAGAAACTCCACAACTAGAAACTTCTCAACTAAAAACTCTACAACTTGAAACACCACAACTAGATACTCCACAACTACAAACTCCACAACTAGAAACTCCACAACTAGAAACTCCACAACTTGAAACTCCATAACTAGAAACTCCACTACTAGAAAACTCCACAACTAGAAACTCTGCAACTAGAAACTCCGCAACTAGAAACTCCACAGCTAGAAACTTCACTACTTGAAACTTTACAACTAGATACTCCAAAACTACGAATTCCACAACAATAAACTCCAACACTAGAAACTCCGCAACTAGAAACTCCACAACTAGAATCTCCTCAACTAGAAACTCCACAACTTGAAACACCACCACTAGATTCTCTAGAAACTCCACAACTAGAAACTCCACAACTTGAAACTCCGCAACTACAAATTCCACAACTAGAAACTCCACAACTTGAAACCCAACAAATAGATACTCCACAACTACGGACTCCACAACTAGAAACTCCAACACTAGAAACTCCACAACCAGAAACTCTGCAACTAAAAACTCCGCAAATAGAAACTCCACAGCTAAAAAATCCACAGCTAGAATTTCCACAACTAGAAACTCCACAACTACAGACTCCGCAACTAGAAAACTCCGCAACAATAAACTCCACAACTAGACAATCCGCAACTAGGAACTCTACAACTTCAAAATCCACAACTAAAAACTTCACAACTTGAAACTCCACAACTAGATACTCCACAACTACAAACTCCACAACTAGAAACTCCACAACTTGAAACTCCGCAACTAGAAACTCCGCCACTACAATCTCCACAACTGGAAAACTCCACAACTAGAAACTCTGCAACTAGAAACTCCACAACTAGAAACTCCATAGCTAGAAGCTCCACAACTACAAACTCCACAACTAGAGACTCCACAACTAGAAACTCCACAACTACGAGTACCACAACTACGAACCCCACAACTACAAACTCAACAACTAGAAATTCCACAACTAGAAACTCAACAACTTTAGACTTCGCAACTAGAAACTCCACAACTAGAGACTCCACAACTACGAACTCCGAACTAGAAACTCTACAGCTAGAAAACTTCACAGCTAGCTACTGCAAAACTACAAACTCCACAACTAGATACTCCACAACCAGAAAGTCCGCAACTAGAAACTCTGCAACTAGAAACTCCGCAACTAGAAACTCCACAGCTAGAAAATCCACCACTAGAAACTCCACAACTAGCAACTCCACAACTACAGACTCCGCAATAAGAAAACTCCGCAACTAGAAACTCCCAACTTGACACTCCGCAACTAGGAACTCTACAACTTCAAAATCCACAACTAGAAACTCCACAACTAGAAACTCCACAACTAGATACTCCACAACTACAAACTCAACAACTACAAACTCCACAACTAGAGACTCCACAACTAGAAACTCCACAACTACGAACTCCACAACTACGAAACCACAACTACAAACTCCACAACAAGAAAGTTCACAACTAGAAACTCCACAACTAGAAACTCCACAACTAGAAACTCCACAACTAGAAACTCCACAACTTGAAACACCACAACTAGATACTCCACAACTACATATTTCACTACTAGAAGCTCCACAACTTAAACTCCGCAACTATAAACTCCGCAACTAGAAACTCCACAGCTAGAAAGTCCGCAACTAGATACACTGCAACTAGAAACTCCGCAACTAGACACTCAGCAACTAAAAACTCTACAACTTCAAAATCCACTACTAGAAACTCCCCAACTTGAAACTCCACAACTAGATACTCCACAACTACAAACACCGCAACTAGAAACTCCGCAACTAGAAACTCCAAAACTAGAAACTCCGCCGCTAGAAACCTTACTACTTGAATCACCTAACTAGATACTCCAAAACTACGAATTCCACAACAAGAAACTCCACAACTAGAAACTCCGCAACTAGGAACTCCACAACTTGAGATTTGGCAACTAGAAACTCGGCAACTAGAAACTCAACCACTAGAAACTCCAGAACTAGAAACTCCTTAACTAAAAACTCCACAACTTGAAACACCACAACTAGATACTCCACAACTAGAAACTCCACAACTAGAAACTTCACAACTAGAAACTCCACAACTAGAAACTCCACAACTTGAAACTCCATAACTAGAAACTCCACTATTAGAAAACTCCACAACTAGAAACTCTGCAACTCGAAACTCCGCTACTAGAAACTCCACAGCTAGAAACTTCACTACTTGAAACACTACAACTAGATACTCCAAAACTACGAATTCCACAACTAGAAACTTCGCAACTAGAAACTCCGCAACTAGAAACTCCACAGCTAGAAATTCCACAACTTGAGATTTTGCTACTAGAAACTCGGCAACTAGAAACTCAACCACTAGAAACTCCACAACTAGAAACTTCTCAACTAAAAACTCCACAACTTGAAACACCACAACTAGATACTCCACAACTACAAACTCCACAACTAGAAACTCCACAACTAGAAACTCCACAACTTGAAACTCCATAACTAGAAACTCCACTGCTAGAAAACTCCACAACTAGAAACTCCGCAACTAGAAACTACGCCACTACAATCTCCACAACTGGAAAACTCCGCAACTAGAAACTCTGCAACTAGAAACACCGCAACTAGAAACACCACAACTAGATACTCCACAACTACAAACTCCACAACTAGGAACTCCACAACTAGAAACTCCACAACTTGAAACTCCATAACTAGAAACTCCGCAACTAGAAACTCCACAGCTTGAAACTTCACTACTTGAAACACTACAACTAGATACTCCAAAACTACGAATTCCACAACAATAAACTCTAACACTAGAAACTCCGCAACTAGAAACTCCACAACTAGAATCTCCTCAACTAGAAACTCCACAACTTGAAACACCACAACTAGATTCTCTAGAAACTCCACAACTAGAAACTCCACAACTTGAAACTCCGCAACTACAAATTCCACAACTAGAAACTCCACAACTTGAAACCCAACAAATAGATACTCCACAACTACGGACTCCACAACTACAAACTCCAACACTAGAAACTCCACAACCAGAAACTCCGCAACTAAAAACTCCGCAAATAGAAACTCCACAGCTAAAAAATCCACAGCTAGAAATTGCACAACTAGAAACTCCACAACTACAGACTCCGCAACTAGAAAACTCCGCAACTATAAACTCCACAACTAGACAATCCGACACTAGGAACTCTACAACTTCAAAATCAACACCTTAAAACTTCACAACTATATACTCCACAACTACAAACTCCACAACTAGAAACTCCACAACTAGAGACTCCACAACTAGAAACTCCACAACTACGAGTACCACAACTACGAACCCCCCAACTACAAACTCAACAACTAGAAATTCCACAACTAGAAACTCAACAACTTTAGACTTCGCAACTAGAAACTCCACAACTAGAGACTCCACAACTACGAACTCCGCAACTAGAAACTCCACAGCTAGAAACTCCACAGCTAGAAACTCCAAAACTACAAACTCCACAACTAGAGACTCCACAACTAGAAAGTCCGCAACTAGAAACTCTGCAACTAGGGACTCCGCAACTAGAAACTCCAGAGCTAGAAACTCCACCACTAGAAACTCCACAACTAGCAACTCCACAACTACAGACTCCGCAATAAGAAAACTCCGCAACTAGAAACTCCCAACTTGACACTCCGCAACTAGGAACTCTACAACTTCAAAATCCACAACTAGAAACTCCACAACTTGAAACTCCACAACTAGATACTCCACAACTACAAACTCAACAACTACAAACTCCACAACTTGAAACTCCGCAACTAGAAACTCCATAACCAGAAACTCCACGACTAGAAAACTCCGCAACTAGAAACTCTGCCACTACAAACTCCGCAACTAGTAACTCCACAGCTAGAAACTTCACTACTTGAAACACCAGAACTAGATACTTCAAAACTACGAATTCCACAACTAGAAACTCCGCAACTAGAAACTCCAAAGCTAGAAACTCCACAGCTAGAAACTCCACAGCTAGAAACTCCACAACTACCAACTCCACACTACGAACCCCACAACTACAAACTCCACAACTAGAAACTTCACAACTAGAAACTCCACAATTTTAGACTTCGCAACTAGAAACTCAACAACTAGAGACTCCACAACTAGGAACTCCACAACTAGAGACTCCACAACCAGAAACTCCACAGCTAGAAACTCCACAACTTGAGACTTCGCATTTAGAGACTCGGCAACTAGAAACTCCACAACTAGAAACTCCACAACTAGAAACTCCACAACTAGAAACTCCACAACTTGAAACACCACAACTAGATACTCCACAACTACAAATTTCACTAATAGAAACTCCACAACTAAAACTCCGCAACTATAAACTCCGCAACTAGAAACTCGACAGCTAGAATGTCTGCAACTAGATACACTGCAACTAGAAACTCCGTAACTAGACACCCAGCAACTAGGAACTCTACAACTTCAAAATCCACAACTAGAAACTCCCCAACTTGAAACTCCACAACAAGATACTCCACAACTACAAACTCCGCAACTAGAAACTCCGCAACTAGAAACTCCAACTCTTGAAACTCCACAACTAATCAACTCCGCAACTAGAAAATCTGCAACTAGAAACTCCACAGCTAGAAACTTCACTACTTGAAACACCACAACTAGATACTCCACAACTACGAATTCCACAACTAGAAACTCCACAGCTAGAAAGTCCACAACTAGAAACTCTGCAACTAGAAACTCCACAACTAGAAACTGCACAGATAGAAAATCCACCACTAGAAACTCCACAACTAGCAACTCCACAACTACAGGCTCCGCAACTAGAAAACTGCGCAACTAGAAACTCCTACTTAGACTTTCCGCAACAAGAAACTACGCAACTAGAAACTCCTCAACTTGAGACTTCGCAACTAGAAACTCCACAGCTAGAAACTCCACAACTAGAAACTCCACAACTAGAAACTCCAAAACTAGAAACTCCA